>NW_026539322.1:0-38189 GCF_027791375.1 Indicator indicator | reverse complement strand
AGTCTGTCTGTGTCACCGAGTCTGTCTGTGTAACTATGTCTGCCTGTGTACCCGAGTCTGTTATCTCAGATTCTGGCAAAGGTCCCGCAGCTACTGCTGCTGGCTCTGAGTCAAAACTTTCAGCAGCTTTCTCACAAACCTGAACTGTGATTTCTTGGTCACCGTAATCAGAATCAGAAACCAATTCCGAACCTCTCTGAGCTTTTCTATGTTTCCTCTTACATCTACGCAGGTCAGAAGAGTGAGTAGCCTTACGTCTTTCTTGACACAGTGCTATCAGCAGCCATATGATTATTCCAAGAAACAACAAAATTAAGGCTAGCACAAGATATCTAGGGTACCACTGGTTCCAAAGACCCTCTGTAGTTGTAGGAGGAGTAACAAACTCAAATGTGTCTGCTAGCAGATTCATAGTTGAGTTACCATATCTTCTAAGCCCAATAAGACCACAACAGAATTCAACAGCATTCAGTAACTTGTTCTTAACCCAAAGAAACGACTTATATGCCACATATCTCACAATCTTGTCTATCATGCAGGAAACAGCCCATCTGTAGACAATCACACTGATAACAGAGGAAATAAAATTACTCAAAATCCAAAACAGCTTCATTTTTCTTCCTAATCTGAGCAGGAATAAATCATACAAGCAATTGAGCCCCATGTTGGGCGCCAAAAATAAAAAGTGTGTCAGTGTGAGCTGAAATTCCCCCCCCACCGACAATAACCAGGCTAGCCCAGTCTGGAAGCAAATGAAAAGCTGTATTTATAAGCAGATAAATACAATGAATATGTACAAATATACAAAATTCACAACATTTACAATATACATATATAATCAACAGAAAAGCACAACCAATCTCCCTTTGCTTCCCCCCAAGGGGACCCTCCCAAAGGGGCCTCCCTCTCCCAGGATTTTCCCCCTCAGACCCCCCTTGGACAGAAAGCAGAGTTAGTTAGAGCAGAAAGTTGTTAACTTAGCTGCCAAGGTCAGTGTGTTATCTTCAGCCAGAAGAGAAGAAGAAACAGCAGCCAGACAGCCCAGCAACTGCCCCCACTGCCGAACGCAGAATGTGCAGAATGCCTACTTTGGTTTGGGTAATAGTTCTTAAACATTTCTATCTATCCAATGGAAGTGTTTAGAACAATCGTTATTTTGCTTTCTTACACCCAATAGTGACTTATTTATACTCTTTCACTTTGTTCTGAACTTTGCAAGGAAAAATTAAAAAGACAGTTTCAAACCATCACACATATCTTATAAATAAGATACAATTTTTTGCAATTCTCTCTATTATAACCAGTACTCCTTCACCATCCTACCAATATCCAGCATATAGTCTGAAAGAACATAAATTCTTTCCCAACTCATGGTATAGTGTATTTTCCAGAGTAACTGCATTTTTTACAATTCAGCAGGCTCTGCAAACATCCAGGAGAGTTATTCTGTCTCCCCTAATCATACTTTTAAAATAAGATCAGTTTGTGCTGGCTCCACAGGCAACAGTGTTCACTGGTCAGGGAAGCTGAAACACAGCAATAGAAGGTATCTTGCAAGTAGCTACATGAGAGATACTGGTGCTCCTAAAACCTCTAGTTTAGTTTATTCTTAAAAGCACAGATGAACCATGTCATGTCTTTGGGGTTTTTTAAATAGGATTTTTTTTCCTCCATGATAGAATGACTTTTTCTTCAGGTTGCAAAACTGGTGAAACTACTTCTTCTAGGGACGGCTGCAGTGTATAGGCTTCTGTGCCCTGAGCACTCTCCTTAAACTTTCCAACAAAACAACAAAGAATCTTAGATTTGGTTGCACAGGCTGTTTGGCTTCTTAGATCAGTTTTCTTCCTTACTCAAAGCTGAGTTTTAGAACTAAGCCTTTATATACATGTATATATATTTATAGTCCTTTGAAAAGCACATAAAGACCCCTGAAAATATGCATTTATATTGATAGATATAGATGGTATAGATGATATAGATGATATAGATGATATAGATATAGATGTACTTTTCATGAAAAGCAAGTATGTCCCCTCTTCTTGCCAAAGCAGTTTACATGGTTTACAGGTGGACCTCTCCATTGAGAGAGCATTAATAGATCAGTCTCTGGGAAATAGAAATAGATAGATGTAAGAAAATTATTGTGGAACAGAATATGAAGGCTCCGTGAGCATGTTAAAGTAAAACTCTGTGTTTGCTGCCTGACATCCTCCCATGTGTGTACTGGAAAATTTCTTTTGAAAGCTAAGTCTCCAAAACTGCGTCAGCACTAGTCCAGTAGGAGCTCCGGTAGGGGGTACCTTTTCTCTTCAGGTGATGCTGAATGGCAGCACAGTCAAGGGCAGTGGCATGAGATCAAATGTCAAGGGACTTAAGCTGTGCTACTAGGACTGTCACCATTTCCCTCTGTGCTCTCAAACAAGATTTTAATTCATTTTGTTTCTTGATTTCCCTGAGAAAGGGAAACCATTTAAAAGAAACCTGCAAACCCCAATAAATACTATCAATTTAATAGCTGTAGGTGCAGCTTCAGCATGATGCTAAAATTTATTAAGTAGACAGCAGTGGTTGTAAAGAGCAACTGAAGGCACTTTATTATTGGCTGTGGCGGGGTGAGATTACCCCACAGAGTAAATTCCCCCCAAAAAAACAAACTGAGAACTCAGAAGCAAAATGAAAGTAATATTTATTCAAGGTAAGCTAAAATCTAGAAGTATAAAATGCAATTAATATGTAAAAAATATATTTACATATATTTACAATTCAGAAAAACAAATACAAGGATTCCCTTGTACAGATCTACACCCCCCCACACCAGACAGCCCAGAGGGCTGCTTGCAGTCTCCTTCAAACCAACCCCGTTTGCATTCCTGGTACCTCACAAAAAATATGAACCAGCAGGTCAGGAGAGAATTTAGGGAGCAAGACATGCAAAAGCCACAGAGAAGAAGTGAAAAGGAAAGAGAATGGTTTGTGCAGCAAACTATATCCTAGTCAGCAGAAGAATGGAATGCTATAAACATATCTGTATTAGTGTTTTGTATCCAACCCCCTACTTTAGTTACCTTTTACTCAAAGATGTCCAAAAAAATTCCTATTCTTGTTTATAACTAAGACACTAGGCTAAAGTACCAGCCTCAAACTGTAAAATTGGCACAGCAAAGACCACTGAAACAGAATTTTCTGAAGTTCAGATCTACTGATAAAAAGCTCCTGGTGGTGAGAAGCCAAGGTAAAGTCAGTTCTGGTACCTAGTGTCTTGCTGTGCAGTAATTGGACAAAGCCTTATAAACACTTTAAAACAAACTACATGAGTAGTCATAGCATATCTGAACAGGGTGGAAACAAAAGAAATAACATCATAATTTCGACATGCAATTCTTAACTTAGATTTGCATGACATGCTCCTGTGGTTTGTACTGACAGCAGATGCTCTTCCTCAGTACTCAAAATAGTGTTATGATACATGGTTGCTACAGCTCCAAACGAGTGAGGGTATTGCTGAGAAGGCTGCTATAGAGAAAAAAGACTGAAGGGGTAATATTATTTCCATGCTATGCCATTCTAGAGGCAGCTTTTAATGGCTGTGACCAAGGATACAAACAATTAGGTAGTTTTGACCATTGAATTCCTTCAAATTATGTTTATTCTTCAGTGTCTCTATGTTTTCTTTTCAAGTGTGGTTTAAACAGAGGCATAGTGTGGTGTAAACTTCACCCAAGTGATCTTAACTGTGTGCATCTCTCTGTAAAAGCACTGCTGAAATTCCATTTCTTTCTCTTAATGTTACAAGCTGGTAAGGAGATAGTGAGTTTAGTTTCAATCCCAACAAAGCTAGCAGCACTAATGTGTACAAACACAACCATGTGACTGAATTAGGAACAGAGGAAAATGAAGAGCAGGGGAAATGCTGTCACTGGTTTAAAGCAGGGTAGGTGGGCAGGACCCAACCTTGTCCAACAGATTTCTGCTGTAATTGTATGGTGGACTGGAAGAGCTATGCTGCCTTCTACCAAAAGCAGTGGTTCATATCTAAGAGAGCTAGCAATTACTATCTGCCAACATGGCAAGAGAGCAAGGAGTCAAATAGCTGAAGGATACTCAGGCGGATGCTGAAGGCTATGGGAGACTGTGAGAAGCTGAGATAGAGAAAAAAGGGAGGGTTCCTGCCTGGAACGGGAGAAACTTGCACAAAGTATGGTTGATTTCCACATTGCTACATCTGCCCACTGCAGCAATGACATTATCCATAAACCTGCCCACAGCTTTAACAGTTATGAGAGCAGCAGCCTCCTTTTGTTCTGCAGGCTTGTAAGGCACATCTCCCACATAAACACACTAGAAGAAGCTCGGGTAGAGAATCAGATGGAAAGATTTTAATGTTGCTATTTTTAGACACATCATATAAGAGATAGGGCTGCTGGGGGATCTGTTATTTCAAACAAATGGTAGATTACTTCTTTCTCTTACATGCATAAAGCTGTGTCATGACTGAAAAAAAAGCACATGGTTGAGAAATTTCTTGCTCTGCTGCATGGCGGTTATTTTTTCAACACTCCTTTTAATGGCTCTGAGAGCATCATACAGCAAAATCCACTAAGAGTCGACTCTCACCACCGGTCCTTCTTCATGCTGTTTGAGAAAACCCCATCTGTCTTGAAATGGTTTAATTTTTACCTGTGTTCTTTCCTCATCTATTTCTGGTCAGTTTTTGAATGAATTGCAAATTTTGCATCTGATTTTTGAAGTGCTCCACAAAAGCATTGCTTTTTTAACAATGTTTGCATAACTCTCCATCTGACTAACCTGCTCATTGCCTTGTCCCAGCAGACATGCAGAAGTGACCCATTTTCAGTGATGTACTTAAGAATTGCATGAGTTTGCCTGACAGGCCACAAACAGTCCCTGAACTGCCTCTTGATAACTCCTGATGTTTTTCATTGTGCTGGGTTTTTCCTCTCCCAGAACAATGGCAATTAAAAAATGTGACTGAAATAGACTGAAAGGCTTGATATCTTAGGATTTAAAACCCAAAAATAGCTCTGCTACGTGTGATTTATAATGGCTATGGAAGACAATAAAGTTCTTGTCTTGTTCCCAGTAGCCAGCTATTCCTATCCCAGCCTCACTAGTGTATCTGAATTACTAGCAGGCTTTTTGACAATCAGAAAAGAGAGACTGCAGACCAAGTGAGTGCCAATGGATAGGTGTATAATTTTGGTCAGTTCTCCAGGAAGTCAGATCCAGATTGCTGAGTGGACCAGACATGCAACAGCACAGTTTGAGGAGTCGCAAGGGGGTAAGGAAGAGATTGTGCATAGCACAGGCATAGCTGTGGTAATTAGGAGAAGGATTAATTTATGAATTATGAAATATGTATTATGAAAAATATTGATTCTAATGCACAGTTGTGAAAATATATTCCATAACTGGTTTTGTATATACAATTTGACCCAATTAGAATATTTACAGAATCAATTTCTGTAAATAAGGAAGGGTGCAGTTCTGCTGCTTGCCCACTAGATGGAGACTCGACAAGATGCTTGGCGGCTGCAACTATGTACAGAGACATTTACAATGTTATATCAAGAGGCAATTCAAGCTGGAATATCATGCGGCTAGGCACGGGCGCTTTGAATGAATGTTACTGAGTGTTGCACACGTGGAAATATACACTGTGTCTTTCTTTCAGCGAAGCAAGTCGCTGGATCACTCTAGCTGCTCACTGTCTGTCTGCCCAGGACTGGTTCATCCGGGTGGGGAAAGGTTCCTGGGGCTGAGGCTGCGGTTGAGTCACTGGTGGGCCATGGGGGGGACTTTCCTCCTTCCATGGCCGCAGGAGGGGCGACTTTCTGCCGATCGGCAGCTTCCCTTGTCAGGGTGGTCCCACCGCACAACCACAGTGACTGTGGGGGGGCAGGATCAGTCCAGCTCCCTGAACACAGTCAGCCCGGCAGGGCCAGTCAGGGGAGTAGTCCTGTGTGGTGGGGCCGGTTCCTTCGGGGTCGGCCCTTGCAGTCAGAGTAACGGTTCCCGGTAGGCAGGGTCGTCCGTCTCTGATCCTGGAGACGGGCTTCAGGGATGGGGTGTGGTGGAGCGGTGCTTCCCCCTCGGCTCAAAGTGGAGCTGACAATGCCTAATCTCAGCGACTGCTTCCTATTAAGATGACAATGCAGTCCTTGGCTTGACTCAAAGGAGAGGATGCCTTTCACTCTCTCTCTAACTCTCTCTCTTCGGAAATCCCGGGTTAATTTACCCTGATGACACAGGGTTGCGGAGCGGTGACAGTGGGCAGCTCCTCTTATCTCCCACAAACAGTGGGGGTCAGGTAAGGTGCATTGCTGCTTGGTTAGCTGCTTATGCCTGCAGCAATGTTGGGCTGCAGGGCTTGGCCTAGTCCCTCCCCCTCTGGGCTAAAGCTTACCCTCAGGGTTCCAGTCCTCTCAAAGACACGACTGGGTTTACGACGCTGGCTTTTGTAGCTTCAGCGAAGGGATCTCCTTTGCTGGTTCCTCGAGCAGCTTGAGGAGCTGGCTTCTTTCCATATTGCAGAGGCCTCTAGCATGATTGCATGTGAGAGTGAGAAGATTTAGGGGTGCTCTGAGCTTACATAGCTCGAGCAAAGTGAGAGAAAGCGAAAGGAGAGAGCAAATTGGTAAACAAGTGGGGTAATACTTATAGATTTCTCGAGGCTGGATCTGGCCAATGGGCACACTTGTCAACAACCTGCTTTAACCTATAGAAAGGGTGAAGCTAGAATTATGCCCTTAGATGGAAAGAGCACGAGCATGCCATGCAATGGGTGCATGTAGTTGTTTACCCCTTAAGGAGACAGGTTGGCACCTGGGTCTTTGTCCCTCACTCCAGGAAGGAGGGTGGAAGGGGGGACTTACCAAAACATGTTGGGACAAGTTTGCTCGTATTTGGGGCCATAATTCTGGGCATAGGGTGCCTTCACCACAATAGCCTTCCATTGCTTTCTGAGACAGGGCAGCTTCCCATAGGATCCTGCACAGGTTTGGCCGTTATTGCTGCAGCCTTGGTCTGGGTGCGTTCATACTGACTTATTGCAAGGGGATTTTGGCATTTATTTTAGACTTCTGTTAGCTCTGCATACCAATGCAGACCAGAGGAAATTAAATGGGTTCTGTTATTTCTCTTGTCAGAATCCATTTTATATGTACAGAGCTACTGAAGACAGTCTGATTGCCAAGTGTTTCTGCTGGCAGAACTGGCCTGCTGGTGACAACACACTGGAAAAAAGCATGAGAAAGAATCCAAAATGACACTCAGCTTCTAAACAACTTGATAGAGCCAAGCATTGGCAAGTTAATACATTAGGACTAAGAAGGCAGATGATTTTCCTTTCCACTTGTAAATTTGATATGTTTTGTCTGGAACTAATCAGAGATATAACTTGATTATGTCATTTTCCTAGCACAATTTTTTAGAAAACAGATTTGCAATTCAAGGTGCTGTTGGGTATTGGCTCCATCTGAAGCACCAGTAGCTTCTTCTGATTTTTATATGAACTAGTTGAGGATGCTGAACACACCTGCATCACCACCACCACCAGCTCAGGAGTAAAGTGTCTTAATGATTTGTTTACCTTTTTAAGCATTATTTATTAATCTCATTAATAAATTAGGCTTGTGAGAACATGGTGGGAGGAAAGTTAGATGGGGAGGAAGCTTTTAGCTGTGTAGTAAATACAAATAAGATGATAACCTCTCAGTGGGTCCTGCTGATTGGAAGGCACACACACTGCACCACCCCTCACTAACAGAACAGTCTGTGGTTGTTCTTATGAACTATGGAGAAAGTGAATGCCCCTCCAGCAACAGATACAGACAAGTTTTGTCTCAATGTACCTCACAGACACAAGGTGAGCCAGAAGGCCAGGGCTTTGTGCCCAGGAGGAAAACTGACTTTGACATCAACCAGTCACACCCAAACAAATTATTTTATTAAACTGATATTTTCCCCCCTTTGCATTCTGAGGGGAATTCATCCACTGTGACTATTTTCATAAACTTGTTTCTCAGTTTCACAAAGTGTGATCCCGCAAAACTTATGATTCCATTGTCTTTCCTGCTAGAGTATTCCTCTGGACACTGAATCCTTCAGTCTGCCAGTAGCTCAGTGAGTTGGACAAACCATTGGACAATGACCCAAAGAAGGAATTTGAACCAGTTAATAAAGCCAGTGACAGAGAGGATCTGGCGATACCTAATCTGGCAAGAATGAATTAATGGAAATAAAAGATACATCAGCAAGGTCTCTGGACACTAATTTTCCAACAAGATGATACCAGAATGATATCAGATGAAAGACAAAAAAAATGCAAGTTAAAACTTCAGAACATTGTATTTATTTCAGACAAGTATTCCCTTTACTGATTATGTTTCCTGAAATGAAAAAATGAAGAAGGGACATTTGGATTAATTTAAAAATGCAACAAGCAGGAACTGAAATACTTCCCTATAGTTCCTTTGATCAATTTAATTCATTCATGGGTTTTCCTTCTGATGTGTAAAACACAAAAAAATACATTACTAGGCAAATATAAAGAGCGTGAATAAACTGTCAGTAATTGCCATTGGATCCCTCTTCATTTACAAATTCAGTACACACACTGAAGAACACACAAACTAATCCTATTTGTAGGAGGTAAAACCCATTGCAAGAATTCCTTTTACAACAAAGCTTCAGACGGAAAGAGGAACACAGATTAAATTTAATCCAATTTTGAGACATGCTCCTGCTCTTACATTGAGACCTCTGTTGGTATTTTGTGTCTAATTCAACAGCATGTGAGGGATCTCAGTTCTTATAGCCTGCTGTAGAGAACAGGCTGCTCAGATCCACCCTCCATTAGTAAGGGAAGCAGCAAAAATCGATGCTCTAAGACTTTTGCAAAGTTTAAGAGGCAACTTATTTTAGAAATATCTCTCTGGAGCCAATGAGGCTCTTAGGAATCTCTGTGCTAGAAGCTGTCTGTCCATGCTCTGCCTCAACAGACCGCACAGCTCTGTGTTGCAAGGATAAGCACAAACACAAGCACAGTCTTGATGCATGGTACTGTAGCCAGTGCTTTAAAAGGGCTTTTACATTGTTTTATCCTTCCTGCTTCTGAATCAAGAAATCTTTGTGAGACTCTGCAGTGAGTTTGTGTCTAGGGCCATGAACAGTGACTTGGAAAGCACCCAAGAAAGGACCTCCTCCTGCAAGAGATGGGTCAGTATTAATTATAAATTGGGATTTTCATGTAATGGCTTAGCATGGGCTATGATAGTTATCATCTGTGTCAGGCTGCATTTGTGTTATTCTTACATTCTGCCTACAGGATAGGTTGAAAACATCCTGTGCCCAAATTCATTAAACAGTAAATTTTTATTCTGTTACATTATTTTTCTGCTTCTACATCTATGTATGCCTAAACCCTGACAACCTCTGATTCCCCAGAAGCATGATTCCTTTGACAGTTCTAATAGCTACTAAGTGTCACATTTCACCAGACCTTGTAATTTGTTCGTGAGACTTGGCAAGGAAATTTCATGTGCCTCATTTGAAATGTGTCTGTTGTTTTCACTTCAATACTTAAGTCCTAACATGGCAGAGGAGGAAAAAAGAAAAAAAGGTGTAATGAAAAAAGTGCAATCTGAGGCACTGACCAAGCAAGAGCATGGCGGCTTTGCTAGAGAGGCCAAGGGGCTTATAGCCTTCTTCATACTGCTCCATCAATAAAGCATCTTGGATTGCTCTTACAGCCTCCCCAGCTGTCCAATTGTGGCCAGCCTTAACTAAACTCTTAAAGGCAGCAGCTTGGGATTCTTTGCACCTCTCCTACTGCCCTACAGGACAAGCTATGTGCACTAAGGTGCTCACATGAGGAACTGAGAGATTTTGCTGAGAAATTCATCAGAGTTTTCTTTGATTAGGGTTTTTCCCCTAGCCTCCTTTATTAAAAGAGCCAGTAGGTACTACACAACCTCCCTACTCATGGGAGCTTTGCCTAAAGAAAGTGTAGATATTGGCAATACTTCAGTCTTACACACAGATAGCAAAGTCTGTACTTTGCTTCGCTCAGGATCAGGATGGACATCTCTGTTCCAAGGATCAGGTCCTTTTTATCAGGGACTGACTCATAGCCTGGGAAAAGCCCAAGCAGGGATTCTTATCCTTTAAGATTTCTGCTGATCTATATACTTGTGCATACAGGGAGAGGTCTCAGTCTCAAACGAGCTGCATTACCTAAGTTAAAAATAGATGCAAAAGTAAATATAAAGCAATCAAGTTATTATGTCAGAAATCCTGCAAGGAGTGTTTGAGCACCAAAGAATATATTTCAAATGACATGACAGCAGTGTGACAATGGAAAGAAACGGAAGAAAGAAGAGAGATGCATTTCTCACACAGTGCTGTGGCCCAACTACAGGAGGAAAGTTGCTATAGCCTTAGTCATTCTGCAAAGGACACTGATTTTTTACTGCTGAAGGTTTAAGTATTTCCTGTTCAATGTACCCAGAGGTATTGTTTCTGGCTCCTGCCTTCAGAATTGTTAATTACATAATGAGAAAAGGAGTAAATGTAGCTTGAAGTTATAAACTGTTCAAATACATGAAATTTCACTAGAAGAGCAGTAAGGAAAGCAATCTCCCCATATTCCTGCACAGCCCTTCAGAACTACCATGTATTTATTCAATTATGGGCTATCACATAGCACAATCTGGAGCTGTAACGACTGGGTGGCAAATCTGAGTACGCCTTTATTGGGCCACTTTTGCAGATGGTGAATTAAAGTCTGAGTTCAGCAAATCTTACTGATTCAAGGAATTCTTGTTTTTGCATGTCTTCTCAACACTTTCAAACCTTTATTGATTTATATAAATCTTTTAATTCCCCTCAATAGTACTAACTGTGAGAGTAAGAGTTTCCAGTGTCAGTCTGAGTTTTTGGCATTTTTCCCATGAACAGATGTCATAAATTCTGCTGAGTAAATTAGCTGTTTGAGATTGCCTAAATGATTGTTTGTTGGCACCAGATGGATTCCTTATTCTTCTTTTCATTTTGAGGGGGGAGAGAGGGAGGTTGAGGAGTAAAGCCCATGGACTACTCTGTGTTCCTACTCTAAAGAGGTTAACATTTATGTGCAGGAGACAAAACCCAGCAGAAGAAACCAGATTGTGTATAGTTATCACAGGCACAGCAGGCTAGCCAAAGAAACAGTAAAGCTATCTCAATCAAGACAATAAATCCAATGAAACACCAGGGAGCATGTAGCTCACCCAGCTTTATCTGGAGAAGAGTAAACCATTTGGTTGTAGACACCTAGGCTGTTGGCACAGTCTGTGGAGCGAGGCAGATTCACAAAATGGAGCATTCATGCACCAGGGGAGGTTTAGGTTGACCAGAATGATACATTTCTTCACTGAAAAGGTTGTCAAGCACTGGAACAGGCTGGCCAGTGAAGTGGTGAAGTCATAATCACTGGAGGTGTTTAAAAGACGTGCAGATGTGGTGCTGAGGGACATGGTTAGTGACGGACTTGGCAGTGTTTTGGTGGTCAGACTTGATGATCTCAGAGGTCTTTTCTTACCTAAATAATTCTATGATTCTGTATTTTAGGAGGAGATGGCTTGCTTTCTGCATATGGTCATGCCCACTGACTGCAGAAGGCACCTATGTAGCTACTTTGTGTTCAGTGCTTGAGTGCCTTTTAGATGAGTAAATTAGGCAAGAGAACCCAACCCAGGTGCCTTGCAAAGGTCAGGGTATACATAAGAGCAGAGGTGATGTTTAACAAAGAATTTATGAAAGATAGATCCTCAGCACAAGACACGAGTCCTTAAATGTGTTTGTAAATGTTTAATGTTTAAGTTGAAATGTGCATTTTGGCTATCAGAACAGTTTTACTTGCCCTTGTCGCTGTGTACAAGGGACAAGAAATTAGGCTGTGTGATGAGAGAGTGAGACTGGTGTGAAGGTGATGCCAAACACGCAGAGCAGAAAGCTGAAAAAACACTAATTTTCTTTTTAGGCACAGTTTTATAAAAGATGATGCACAACAGCAGCAGGAGGATGGCTTTCAAAAATATTTCAAGTGGAAGTGAAAATTAGATAGCAGGGAAAGGGGGAAAGGTACAAAATAGCAGAACTACTCCTGACAGACATTGTTGCTGACAGGCAGCAATTTTCAGAAATGGCCATTGGATTGCACAGGTCTCCACGCAGCTGAGAAGTAATCACTGGATCCTTGTGAAATTCCTGATCAATGATAATGCTTGCAGGAGGCCTTTGAATCCTTGTTGTCATAAGTTGTATGGAGGAAAAGGGGAGATCAACACAGGAAAGGTGTGTGAAATAATCTGTATCATACAGAGAAAAGAGTAGCCCAAGTCAGAGGTAGTTGTGTCACCTCAGATATATTAGTATTTCCATTACTCGGTCAGTAGTTTTGCAATTTACTTGCTGCAGTTACCAAATGTCCAGAAAAGCGACTCTGAAAAGAAAAAAAACAAAGATTTTTATCTAGTTTAAAGGAAAGAGTAAGTCATAACTATTGTTGTCATTTGTATTATATAAACAATGATTAATGAAATCCTTCTGTAAGGGAGAATTACCCTTTTACAGCAAGTGAATGATAATCAGCAAGGAGCCAGTCTTGGAGACTATGGACTCAGCAAGAGTGCAGATAAAGTAAAGAGAGCTGCCAAACTTGTACATGACATTGAAATAATCCTCCATACCCTCCAGGTCTTAAATCTGTCCTTCTGTTGGCAGAAGCATTTGATACAAGAATGATTCCAATAAATCTCTGTCTCAATACCAACCCATTAATATACAATAATAAACCTTATGTCAATTCATAAAATGCTGCAGACCCAAGCCTTGCAATTGTTTCCAGGTTGACTTTCCCCCCAGTGCTGACCAAAAATGCTGTAAAGCATGCACTACAGCCTGGATCACTGGTAACAAGTTTTCAGACAAAAGTTGGTGAGGCAAAAAACTCTTTTGCAGTCTGATGCCTTCTTGATCTAGCGACACATTCCCTTTGCTTTCTGGACATGACTTCAGGTTAGACATAACAACTGGGCTAAGGGTCATAGCAATTGTTTCTTCTGTGAGAACCTAGGGACTGTGTTTGCCTGCAGGAGTAGCTAAGTGCCTCATTTTGAAGTCTTGCTGTAGTTTCAGATGGGTGCTGGCACAGCTTAGAAAGATTTACTATAGTGATCCTGGAAACCCAGCCCATTTTCCTGCTGTTATACTCCAGATCATACACTTGTGGCAAGGCTGGGGAGTCTGGGTTCTTTCTCCATACAAGCAGCGTTGCAACACTAATGAAGAACTTTGGAGAAAGGACACCTTGATCAGTGTGCGAGCTATCACCTACAAACAAAAACTGGAACAAGGCAAAGTCTATCCTTTATACCTGCAAACCCTTCAGCTCAGGGAAATCATTCATTTGTGTTGATCAGATGAAAAATACTTAGAAAAGAAGTAATTTGCTAAGCAGAACTCAGTCCAAGCCCAGTTCTGCTAAATGTTGTGATTTGGTGAACATCTATCCTGCAGCAGGGATACTCAAGATAGTTTTATACAAACTAGAGCAGATATCAGATACAGGATGTCTGTGAAACATAGTTCAAGGAGGGAAGCCTCCACTGTCACAGGACAGGACTGAGATGACTCACTGCACAGGAGGAGGCACAAGGAAACAGGAGAGAGGAACAGGACATAGGGAGAAAGAGGAAGAAAGCCTAGAAAGAGAGGACACAGACAGTCTAGTTCCTCAAACACTGCCAGAAGGTGAATGGACACAGCAAAAGAGAGTTGCTTCCCAGTTTTGGGATCACCTATTTTGGGCGACTACCACACTGACTACAACCTATTGTCTGGACATTCACACCAAAAAAACAGAGGAAAGAGACCAGAGTCCTCTGCCCATTGGCACTTCTGTTTGTTGATGTTATGGTCCAGCAGCTGTGTGAGGGTCTGCCCAGGGTGTGCCTGCTAAGGCTGCTTCTGTGCCAGCCCTGCCTGGGTCCGATGGATCAGCAGCAAGTTCCCAAGCAGTGCCTGTTTCTGTGGAAACAGCAGCGGCTGCAGGAAGGGTCCCCTCTGCTCCAGCCCCAACTCCACCTCCACGTAAAGCAAAACAAAAGACAAACGGACCGGTTTTGGATGAGACCCTAGATGGCACTTCTAAGGCTACAGCTTTCCTTGCTCCATTAAGGACAAGACAGCAAGCCCAGAAAGATGGTGATGATCAGGGTGATGCTGAACAAGGTATATCTGGGGAAGGAGATCAGGAGGAAGACAAAGTTAGTCGTAGAGATATTGCTCAGTTAGTGAAACCACAGACAGATGCTGACGACGGTGCAGGACAGGGTAAAGATTTTGATGAGAGACCCAGAAGCAGGGAAGGTATTTATAAACTTAGGGAGATCCAAGGGAGGCTTCTAACAGGAAAGATGACTCAGATGAAGATGATGATATACAGATGGCTGACGCACCCAGGCAGAAAATTAGGCATGTAAGAAAAGCTTATCTCAGAGGAGAAACTGAACTGTTAATGAGTTGGTTGGGAAGGTGCTATGACAGAGGTGCTCCTGCTTTAGAAGTCAGCAACAGCTCTGCTAAACTCTTGGGATCACTTGCAAGAGATAATGGAATCGATAATTACATGAGCAGTCCCATCAGTAAAGCTTCCCTGTGGTATGCCTTTTATTGGATGTGCTGATGTGGTAGCTATCCTTGGATGATTTACCCTGGAACCCTCAGAAATGGTCCACAATGGAAGAAGTCATCAAGCATTCGTGGAAGTTTGTGGTGAGAGAAAAAAAATGTGGCAATTATAGTACACAGAATCCTGACGAAATTCCTGTGGGAACAGGTCTCTCCAAGAAACTCATCAAGCTTGCTCCTCCTTTCTATGCCAGTATTTTGCCAAGCAGAATTGTGGCAACAAACTATGGGAGAATGCCTCCTGCTGAAGTTTATTTTACTGAGCAAATGAGGCAGTTGGAGGATTAGTCTCACACGCACTTTATTTGTCTCAGACATTAAAACTCTGACTGGAGAAAGAAGGAATGGCACAAAGGAGCTGAAGGAGGAATTTAAGAACTCCACGTCTAAATTGGCAAAGGTGGATGAATCCACTCCTTCCACTTCCGAATGGGTCCTCATTCCTGCCAGAAATAGATGTCCTCCTAGGAGGCCAGTTCAAACTAGGCCAATTCTAGAAGGACAGCAACAGTCACGTGGGTCTCCTTGGATAACCCTGTGTGACATGTTTGGTGAGAACATGAATAAGTGGGATGGTCAACCCACCTCTGTTCCTCTGGGGAGAGTGCAAGAACTGCAGATTGGCAAAGCCAGAGGTTACAGTACCAAAAAGGGAGCTGCCTCTGTTTCCCAGAAAGATTCAAATTGCTCCAACAATGGTTCTAACACTTATGCTGGACATTATGCCAACTATACATGCAATGCTCAGAATTAGAGATGCCTTCCTTCCTGCTAGGTGGAGGATGGGGATAACGGAAACAACAGAATATATTGGAATGTGTATATAAGTTGGCCTGGCACTGCCAAGGTTCAAAAGTGTAGGGCTTTGATTTTCACAAGTGCTCAGTGTACCCTAGTATCATCAAATTATAAAGGGACAGAGTCCTTAACTATTTCAGGAATTACTGGTGGGTCTTAAGAGTTGACTATGTTACAAGCTGAAATAAGTCTAACGGGTAATGAGTGGAAGAAACATGCTATTGTAGCTCGTCCAGATGCATCTTGTGCTTTGGGAATTGACTTTTTGAGAGAAGGGCATTTCAAAGATCCTAAGAGTTACAAATTGGCTTTTGGAATAGATACTGTAGAAATTGATGGGGGAAAATTAAGGCTGTCTATTAGACCTGAACTCTCAGATGAATCTGCAGCTATGGGACAGCATGAGATAGAGGATATGAAGCTGCCAATCGCTTCTCAAACTGTACACTACAGACAATGCAGAACTAACAGTAACTCTTTGATGCCCGTTCATAAGCTAATTCGCCAGTTAGAGAACCAGAACTCATTCACCTTTCAACAGTCCAGTCTGGCCTGTGCGAAAGCCAAATGGAGAATGGCGTCTGACAGTTGACTTCCATGCCTTGAATGAAGTAACTCCACCCATGAGCGCAGCTGTACCAGACATGATGGAACTCCAGTACGAGCTGGAATCCAAGGAGGCCAAATGGTTACACCACCATAGACATTGCTAATGCTTTCTTCTCTGTTCCCATAGCAGACAAATGCAGGCCTCAGTTTGTTTTCACCTGGAGAGGGATCCAGTATACATTTAATCATTTGCCCCATGGAAACACAGTTCAAAAATTTGCCATGCAGTGATCTGTGATGGATTGGAAAAAAGTGGAGCCCCTGAACACATTCAGTTCATTGATGACATCATCATGTGGGGTAAAACTGATGAAGAAGTCTTTGAGAAAAGTAACAAAATAATTCACATTCTGTTGAAAGCCGGTTTGGCCATTAAGTGAGACAAGGTAAAAGGGCCTGCCAAAAAAATCCAGTTCCTGCGAGTGCAGTGGCAGGATGGTCACCGTCACATTCCTCTGGATGTGATAAACAAAGTCTCCATCATGGAAAATCCTGTGAATAAGAAGGACACTCTATCTTTCTTGGGTGCAGTGAGATTTTGGAGACTGCACATTCCTGGATACAGTCAGATTGTTAAACCTCTTGATGATGTGAATCAAAAGAGAAACAATTTTGAATGTGGTCCTGAACAAAAAGCACCCTTTGACCAGAAAAGGCAAGAAGTAGTCCATGCCATGGTTTGGGACCTGTTCAAACTGGTCCGGACATTAAGAACATTCTGTATATAGCTGCAAGTGAGAATGGTCCAACCTGGTGCTTATGGCAGAGTGCTCCATGTGAAATATGTGGACAACAGCTAGGTGTGGTGAAGGCACCCTGTGCCCAGAATTATGGCCCCAAATACCAGCAAACTTGTCCCAACATGTTTGGGCAAGTCTCTCCTTTCCACCCTCCTTTCAGGAGAGGAGGACAAAGGCCCAGGCGCCAACATGTGTTTTTAAGGGGTAAACAACTACATGCACCCATCACATGGCATGCTCATGCTCTTTCCATCTAAGGGCATAATTCTAGCTTCACCCTTTCTATAGGTTAAAGCAGGTTGTTGACAAGTGTGTCCATTGGCCAGATCCAGCCTCAAGAAATCTATAAGTATTCCCCTCTTGTTTACCAATTTGCTCTCTCCTTTTGCTCTCTCTCGCTTTGCTCGAACTACGTAAGCTCGCAGCACCCCTAAGTCTTCTCACTCCCACATTCAAGCATACTAGAGGCCTCAGCAATACGGAAAGAAGACAGCTCCCTGAGCTGCTCAAGGAACCAGCAAAGGAGATCTCTTCGCTGAAGCTACGAAAGCCAGCGTTGTAAGTCCAGTCACGTCTCAATGAGGACTGGAACCCCGAGGGTAAGCTTTAGCCCAGAAGGGGAGGGACTATCCTGAGCCAGGTAGTCCAGCAGCAATATGCCTTGCGTGAGCCCTGCTGTTCGCAGGAGATAAAGGAGCCGCCCACTGTCGCCACTCCACAGCCCTGTGCTATCAGGGTAAAGTAACCCAGGATTTCCTGAGAGAAAGAAAGAGAGAAAGATATCCTCTCCATTGCGTTCAAACCAAGGACTGCATCATAACCTTAAATGGGAAGCAGTCACCAACAGATTCGGCATTGTCATCTCTACTTCAAGCCAAGGGGTAGCACTGCTCCACTGCCCCCTACTCCAAAGCCTGTCTCTGGGATCAGAGACAGCCGACCCCGCCCACCGGGTACCATCACCGATTCTGCCAGCCCCCACTGCCATAGTCACGCTGTGGAACCATCCTGCCAAGGGAAGCCACCGATCGGTGAAAAGTTGCCCCTCCCATGGCTGCGGGAGGAGAAAGAAAGCCTCGCCTCTCCCATGGAGGCAGGAGGAGAAAGAGTGTCTCTGTTCGGAGGCCAGTGATTCAGCTGCAGCCTCAGCCCTAGGAGCCTTTCCCCGCCCGGGTGTACAAGCCCTAGGCAGACAGACAGCGAGCAGCCAACATAACCCAGCAACTTGCCTCATTTTGAAAGACACAGTGTATCTTTTCACATGTGCAACACTCAGTAACATTCAATTCAAAGCGCCCGTGCCTAGCCGCATGATATTCCAGCTTGAATTGCCTCTTGATAGCATTGTAAATGTCTATGTACATAGTTGCAGCCACCAAGCATCTCCATGTAGTGGACAAGCAGAAGAACTGCACCCTTTATTCCCTTAACTGAAATTGATTCTGTAAATATTCTAATTGGGTCAAATTGTATATACTAACCCAGTTATGGAACATATTTTCACAACTGTGCATTAGAATCAATATATTAAAAAGTGATTAATCGGTTATTAATAATTTTAGTAATTAATAAAAATTATTTTCATAATTTATATCTCATAATTAATAAATTAGTAACCATCCTCCTCGTTATTCACAACAGGAATCTGCAGTACACAAGCACAAACTCTGAGTCACCTGGGAAGATCCTGTTGTTGTCTCATCTGCTGAGAGACAGACTGTTTCCTGAACCTTTGCATCAACCTACATTTGAGATAGCCAGAATGGAGAATGAACTGAAACCTGAATTTCTACTGCTCATCACATAGATATTGTATATAATTAGATGGATGACTTAATACAAACAATGGAATGATGTATAAGGGGTGAATTGTTACAGTTAGAGCTAGTACCTAGTCAAGTATTGATTGTAAGTAGGAATTTTTCAGAGACTTTGAATAAAGATATTGAAAGGATAAATAATGTTAGGGATTGGACACAGAATTATAATATTAGCTAGGTGTATATCATCTCACTGGCTTGTTGAAAATCTTATACTTTGTAGTACAGTGGCTTTGGCTCCACTGACCTTGGCTGACATTCTTGTTATGGCTAACAGCAGGCTCTTTTTCTCTCTGCTTTCTCTCTCTCTCTCTCTGCTTTCTCTCTCTTTCCCTTTCTTCTCTCCTCCCCTTGGGTGAGGGGGCAAATCAGTCTCTTACTGGGCTTCCCAGGGAGGTAGTTCTGATTGTTGAGCTGTAAATATATGTAAATATATTTTGTACATGTTTTATCACCTTATATAATTTCACATTTAGCTCACCTTCTGTAAATATAGCTTCATTTGGCTTCCAAACCTTTCTCTGAGTTAGTCTGGTGATTTATTCTGGAGGTAACCCTCTATTCTAGGGGGTGAATCTCTGATTGTTGGGGGGTGGAGAGCAAATCTTAACCCTACAACACCAACTCTCAGCCTAAGTCTCACTGAATGGCAGCACAACCCTCCAGTGTGTCAGCCACTCCACCCACTTTTGTGTCATCATGTGGCAGTTTAGGCTGGGTGCCCCCTGCCACTGCTGCATGAGATACACCTCTGGTGTCCCAGGTGCCCACCCAATAGGGGTGGACACAGGAAACGGCGTATTTCTACCCATAAATCCTGCGCCCTATAAAGCCATCTGCAGAGTCATCCTCTTCCTCTTTCTTCCCTTTCTGCTCCCATGGGAGATGCTCTCTCTTGTCGGGTAATGCCAGGGGAGTATCCTCAAAGCCACTTAGGCCTGTCTAGGCCTAATGCCAGGAGGAGAATGGAGGGGGGGGCAGTCTCAGACCTGGCCAGCCTGAGACTTGCCTAGCGGTGGGAGGGGGGAAGAAAGAGCCCTGGGGGTTTGGGTTTACCCTCAGGTGGGGAGAAGGGAAGAATTAGGAAACTTTGGGAATTCTGTGAGGAGTTCTGTGTGCTTTTGGGATATTCTTGGCTCTATCCTTTGTAGTTTTCTGTAGCTTCACCAATTGCTTTTCCATTTAAACTTTCCATCACTCTCCAATCCGTTTGTGTGTGTGTCATTCTTTTGTCCCTTTCGGGGCAAGAGAGGATCTGTCTGGCCCCAAACCAGCACACATCAGCAAACTTGCTGACAGTGCTCTCTGTGCCCTCATCCAGGTTGTTGATGAATATACTGAACAGCACTGCTCCCAGTAACAACCCCTGAGAGACTCTACTAGATACAGGCCTCCAAATAGACTCTGCCCCATTGGCCATAACTCTCCTGAATTCTTTCCTTCAACCAGTTCACAACTCATGTCATTAACCAATCATCTAGACCACAATGCCTCATTTTAGCTGTGAGGATGCTGTGGGAGATGGTGACAAATGCTTTACTGAAATGAAGTGAAAACACATCCACTTCTCTACCATTATCTATCCACCTGGTTATGTTCTCATGAAAGGCTATCAGGTTGGTCAAACATGACTTTTCCCTGGTACAGCCATGCCGACTGCTCCTAATGACCCTCTTGTCCTTGATACGCCTTTGAGATGGCATCAAGGATAAATTGTTCCATTACCTTCCTCCTTTACCCTGACTTCCTCTGGGGCCTCAGAGCTCTGGAGCTCCTGAAGACAGTCTCCAGCAGTACAGACAAAGACGGCATTCAGTAAGTCCCCCTTCTTTGTATCCTCTGTCACCAAGGCATCCAACTCATTCAGCATTGGGCATACATTGCCTGTAGCGATATTTTTTTCCTTCAATGTATTTGAAGAAGCCCTTTCTGTTGTCCTTCACTTCCTTTGTAAGGTTGAATTCCAAGGAGGCCTTAGCTTTCCTAGCTGCCTCCATATATCCTCTGACTATAGTCTTATACTCCTCCCAAGTGGCCAGCCCCTCCTTCTCTGATCTGTAGACTCTCTTCTCCCACCTGAGTTTGCCCAGCAGTTCCCTATTTAACCATGCAGGTCTCCTGGCTCCACTGTTTTACTACCTGTAGGTATGCTCTGGCCCTGAGCTTGGAAGAAGAGATTCTTGAATGTTAACCAACTATCCTGGGCCCCTTTGCCTTCTAGTTCCCTGTCCCATGGGATTTCCCCCAGCAGTTTCTTGAAAAGGCCAAAGTTGGCCCTGCTGAAGTCTAAGGTTTTAATCCTGCTTGGTATTCTCTTTCTACCACACAAGATCCTCAACTCCACCATCTCATGGTCACTGCAGCCAATGCTGCCCTCAACCTTCACCACTTTAACTAGACTCTTCTTGTTGGTGAATATAAGATCCAGCAGTACTCCTCTCCTAGTCAGCTTGTCCACCATTTGCATCAAGAAGTCAAGAAGTTATCATCAATGCACTGGAGGAACCTCCTGAACTGTGGATGGCTGCCTGAGGAGGCCTTTCAGCATAATACAGGCTGGAACCAACAAAAATTAAATGGGCCAGAATAATTTGCCTTTACTTGATGTCATGAAGACCAGACATTTCTCTATTCTTCACGAGCTACCTCTAGAAGTTTTGTGATCTACTGTGAGAAAAAATAAGTTTTTATTATTAAGTCAAAGAAGTCAATTAAAGCTTGCAATGCAAATGCCAGAATTTACTTACATTTAAGTGCTGTACTGAATAATTTTAATTAAAATATTTGCAAAATATTAGCAATATTGAAACATTAGTCAAATAATTGCCTGTTTTCTTCCTTGACATTAGAATATTTTTAAATGTTAAATATACAATAGTGTCATTTATGAGACTTTATGTCATTTATAAGAAGACAGAGAAGAAAAGTATGCAATCTGGTAAGCAGACGATTCTGAGATATCAGCCTTTTTTTTTAAGTCTTAAGTACATGGGTTTCCAGCAAAAAAATGGTACATGGAAATCTCTTCAAACTGCCATTTTCTTACTTTTTCAAAATAGAATCATATTCCTGTAACCTTTCCTTAAGCAGAAACTTATCTGTTTCGAAGGCATGCACAATTTGTTCCCAAACTCATGTAATCAGTGGAAACTTTCCACTTCAGTAAATTTTGGAAAAGGCACAGAAAGTAATGAGCTGCTATGTCATGGCTTTCAACAGTAAGTATATGACAGTTTTGTTACTGTGTCTGAACTATTTTAAACTCCAGAACTGACTATTGCACATGATGTTCAGAGAACTAAACTTCCTTTTGGGGAGGGAATGCCTGAGCTAGACTTAGATTTTGTTCATATACTTTGGATGAGAAAGGGAAGTGGGTTTCCTTCATGGGGATTGAAATATACCATAGTGACATGGAGAAGCCTGAGGGGAGATCTCATTGCTCTCTACAGCTACAGAAAGGAGGCTGGACTGAGGCTGACATTGGTCTCTTCTCCCAAGTAACCAGCGACAGGATGAGAGCAAATGGGTTTGAGTTATGCCAGGGGACATCTATGTTGGATCTTAGGAGAAACTTCTTTAGTGAGAGAGTGGTGAGGGGCTGGAACAGGCTGCCCAGAGAGGTGGTGGAGTCACCAAAAAGCTGTCGTTGTGGTGCTTCAGGACATGGTTTAGTGGTCATAGTAGCTGGGTTATGGTTGGACTCGACGATCTTAAAGGTCTTTTCCAACCTTAATGATTCTATGGACAAACACATCTGGTTTTCACATTGAAGCTATTGGTAATTACTAATTATTATTTATTAATTATTAATTATTTGGGGGAAATAATATAATGAACATATAATAGTATTTTTCCATTATCAAATCAGAAATTTAACTGTTACTAGGGAGAAGAGACCAACACTCACCTCACTCAACCTCCTTGCAGGTAGTTGTGAAGAGCGTTAAGGTTTCACCTCAGCCTCCTTTTCCCCAGATTAAACAACCCCAGCCACTCTCCCCAAGCCTGTAGCGTTGTGACCCAGATGCACAACCCACCACTTGGCCTTGTTGAATCTCATACAAATGGCCTTGGCCCACCAATCCAGCCTGTACAGGTCCCTCTGTAGAGACTTCCTACCCTCCAGCAGATCAACAGTCCCTCCCAGCTTGGTGCCATCTGCAAACTTAATGAGGGTACACTTACTCCCCTTGCCCAGATCATTGATAAAGATATTAAAGAGAACTGGCCCCAGTGGGGAATACCACTTGTGACCAGCTGCCAAGTGGGTTTAACACTACCACTCTTTGGACCCAGCCACCTAGCCAGTTTTTCACTCAGTGAAGTATCCACCCATCCAAGCCACGAGCATCCATTTTCTCCAGGAGGAATCAGTTTGAGACAGTGTCAAGTGCCCTACTAAAGTCCAGGTAAAAAACATCCTCGACCTTTCCCTCATCCATTAAGCAAGATGAAGGATATCTTACCAGATGCTGTTGATGTCTTACCATTTACTAGGAACAAATTATTAAGTAAACGTATTCAAAAGTGTTTTTTATCTTCTTTGTTATGAAATAATCCTGAAGGTCTCTATTCAGCCTCACTACAATTTATTGTTGTTTTTTTTTCTTTTAAATAAGAACTTCTCTTATACTGATTTCTCCAATGGAGAGATGTATTGCCCTCACAGCTGCACCTATTTCATAAGGACAATACCAAACCCATCCTCAAAAAGGATTTTTGACACATAAATCATAGCAAATAATAATAATAATAATAATACCACAAAGAGATTGATTTTCTTTCCATACATATAAAAGAAAGAAAAAGAAATCAGGGTCTATGAAGCCAACCATAGTTTCTATTTTTAAGGAGGAAATGGACATGTGGATGAGAGGTGACCAAAACAGTGTTTCTGCCTGGAAGGGTCACCATTACTAATCACTGCAGCTCAGATTGCTCCGTGACTGTGTGATATTAGCCTGGGAAAGTAGGCAGGCAGGAAGGGTAGGAGTTTTTCACACAAGTTTGCTGCTCTTGCATCGGCTCTTAAGTGCCTGATATGTATGAGTGGTTTCTTAAACATCCTATTTTGTAGCTAGAACTAATTTGGTCTTAGTAATATTTTGTTTAGCTGCGATTCACTTTGAACAAAGCCTTTCGGGAAACCCCTCCAAGCAGCTGCTGGGTTTTGAGACCTTCTGCTAAAAGGCTCAGAATCCCAGACAAAGTCCTTTTTATTTAATTATTGAAAAATAATTATGAAAAAACAGTATCTGGCAAAGTTGGATATAATGTGGGCTTGAGATGAGGACACTACTTGATGTGTCTGATGATGTTTAACAGCTGACATTTTACTGAGAACTGAATTCCTTGAGTAATTCCAAAGCTATAAAAGACACAGATTCCTTTCTGTCTGTCATCTCTTTTACTTGGTATCATGGAATTCAATGGAAAATCTTCCAGTGACCTTACTTGGCTCTCCATGTGACAACAAAGACTCATGCCATGCTTAGTTTCTGCATCTGGATGATCCAGGGCTTAAAATTTCTAGTCCACCTCTGAATTATTGGAATTTGTCTGCTCAGTACTGATTCCCATGAGTACTAGTAGCTTCTGAAGGAACATATTACTTCAAAGATGCTTGTTAACTACCAATAAATGTTTATACTGATCTAAGCAAATGTACATAATGATGCATACATGGCAGGATGCAACACATAGGAAGAACAGTGGGTGTCACTTAGTGACAAGATGCAGTACAGACAGTATTTCTTACACAGACCACCAGACAGAGGGAAAGGTCTGCTTAACTTTGTCAAGCTTCTATGGAGTAGAGGAAATAAATGGGTTTAAGTTTTTGTTAAGACTGTCCACAAAACATCCATTTTAAAAGCCGGGTATGTATTACAAGAAACAAGACGTTGGCATATAGGCATTAGAAGTGTCTCCTAAGGTCTTTGTCTGAGGAACAGCATCTGACAGCTAATACAGTTTCCACATTAACTTCCTAATTTTGCTTAGACTCTTAGCAGAATATCACCAGGGAGAAAATAAAATTTTCTTTCTCCCATATTGGGTTTCTTTCATGAAAGAAAGACTTTTTTCAGCCCCTAGCCAGATTTCAGTGGAATATTTTTGGAAAACCAGCAGGATTTTTCCATTGTTTGCAGACAAGGTGCAAAGAGTAAATTGTGATTTCTTATTAATATCAACTACTCTTTAGATTTGTAACAACAAAACTTTACAGTTTTATGAAAACATGAGACATTGAACTAAACCTACGCATTGTGAGCAGTCAGTCATAACTATTGCCATGACTTAATTAATTTACCATCTGTAATGGCTTAACACACCCCTGCATAACCTGTCTGCCCCGCCCACTGCAGAGGTGAGGGAAAAATAACACAAAAAATTCAGGGTTGAGATAAAGAGATAAAATCAGAATTTAACATAACATAAGATATCATAATCACAATGCATTATTAACTTAGCCCACTTGCAGGAAAAGAATAACATCGCATAAAAAGATAACATAGCATCATAATTACCTTAGCTAATGATCTAATTGATCTGATAATACAATGCATGATTACCTTAGCTTAGCTTGTTTGCAGAAGCAGCACAGCAAAATACAGCATAAAAAAACAGCAAAACCCCCCCCAGCAGCTACCTGACTCCCACTCATCTCACTGCCATCTCTGTGGAAAGTAACCAACACCCAAAAACCCAGACCCTAGAAGCAACAACATGAACAGGAAGCCTCCCATGCTACAATCTAAATTTCAAGCCTGATCATACTTTGCCCCATCCAGCACTTTTCATTTTGAAGCTGGCATGACTGCAGCATGGTGTGAAGAACAGCAGCAGGTTCAACTCAAGCCATGACACCATCTCATTTTGGAGAAGCACTTGTTATTCTTCTGATTAGGTTGAAACATTTCTTAACTATTGGCTTGAATTTGAAAATCCCCTCATAACTCTCTCCCTTACTTCAGAATTTTTGGCTGCCTTGTTTTATTGAAGGAACAGGGCTAGTATTTGGGGGCAAAAGTAACAACTGCCTGCCTGGAAAAAAATCAGACAAGGACCAGATCATCTGATGTTAATGACTCCAGGGGAAAAAAAGTTATATTAACCAGATGAGGATTTGGCTCATGGAATTTTCTATATTAACTCATCTTTTTTTTTTTTTTTTTTTTTTTTTAACTTTCCTAAACATTTCTGTCAATCCACAAGTGCTCCACAATGGCTTCTTCTAGCATATTTGAATTTGTTTACTCCTTTGGCTTTGCTAAGAGAAGAATTTGTAATATGTAGAGACGCTACTCCCAGATTTAGTGAACTTAAGAATCCTTAAAAGCATCATCAGCAACTTTGTCTGTGGGACAGTATCCTCTACTTACCAACCTACACTTCTGCTCATGCAGAAGAGAGAAAATGGATATTCAGCATCTTTATTGCTCTTTTTTGTTTGTTTGTTTCTCTGACTGCTGAAGGCTCCTTTACCAAGGCCAGAGCTACTACAGATTTGCAGTGTTTTGACAGCAGCAGTTCCCTGCAGAGCTCTCATGCAGCCAAAGCATACATAGAGCACTGTAGCTCTCCAGCCTGACCCGCTTGCCCTATGTTCCTAAGCAAGGGGATAGAAGAGATGGGCAAACACACTAAGCTTCTCTCCTCCCTGTATGGATCTTTCTGAAAGCAGGCAAAGTCCGCATCACCAATTTTATACGAATTATGCTCCAGAGGCAACGTACAAACTGTGGACCACAGAAGATCCAGTTCATAAAGGCTACAGTGATAATGAATGCGAAATGTCAGAAAAGAATCGTGATTATAAGCATGACATCACTAGGCAGTTAGAAAATAACCTATCCCCAGTGACTTTATCTTTTACTTACAAGCTTAAGATCAAAGTTTTCAAACTGGTGGCACAGGACTGGGTGACAATGATCCTTTTAAGACATTTGTCACAGTGATATCTGTGCAGTGTTGCACGATGCTTATTCAGATTATTTAAAAAATAGACAGAATCATAAAATAACTGTAGGCATCCAAACCAGTGAGTGTGTCACCTTCCTGCTGACAGATTCTAACAAGCAAATGTACTCAGTTTATAAGATCCTTACTGATTCCCTGTATTATACATTTTCAAGTCATTGTTAAATATATTTAAAACCAGATTTAATAATTTCTGGAGAAATAAACTGTGTCTGCTTAGTTTCCATGCAAAGCACAGGCTTAAGTGAACTTTTAAAATGCTGATATTAATAATACTAAGAACAATTTGCAACTCATGCCAAAGCATAATGTCATTTAGAGGAAAGTGGAGAATGTTCTGAATTTCTACATGTCAAAATACAGACAATAATTTTAATCTCTCGCTAACAATGGTCAGAGAAGAAAAATATAATGGCAGCTGTTTTTTGGCAGGTAGGTACTGTAGAATTAGGAGAAAGAAAGTAAAATGCAAATGTCTGGAAACTGGGGAGAAAATGCCTTCTATCTTCTCACTGAAAAATAGAATAGCCACAGACAGGAAGTGTCTGAGAGGAAATAGGCATTTTTCTTTAAAAGGCAAAAGAAAATAAGCCTGTTGAATAAAATGAACTGGCAAGATGTTGCAGTCATACCTTCCACTGGAAGCTTGTGAGGAACACAACAAAGCCCTTTCCCAGGGACTATTTGTGTGAGTAAAACCAGACTTCCACGGCACACAGTGGTCTACTGCTTTGTAACTTTGTCAACAGCAGCAGACTTTGCCCAATAGCTCCTACCGGAGGGTGGCGACCTGGACCACAGCTGGCTTCTGGGAGGTTCCTCTGCCATCAGCTCTCTGAGGGGGAATACGGCTCTACATTTCTTCCCATCCCCAGTGAGCGGACAGCCTCACAGGCAGCACTTTCCAGCCCATGGGGCTGCTAAACTTGTAACAGGTAACTCATGTTTTATCCACATAGCTACACACAGCCTGAGTAGTTTAATAAAACAAACAAACAGTGTAATCAAAGTGTGATAAACAAAACAAATACTAACACCTTTCCTAACCTGCATTATTTTACCATGTTTTTTGGTATCTCACACCTAGAGCAGTTAGTGTTCTGCACATGTAAGCCAAAGGCTCAGATCTCATATTAAAATCACATTCTTTGCACCGGCCATGAGCTTTGAGTGACTTCCCTTTTCATTGATTGTCATTTATATTTCCTTGGATACTGTCTTTGAGAGAGCAATGCAGAGAGAACAATCTGGACAGCATCCTAAACACATTAGTATAATTCTTCTTTACTGAACCAAAGCCACCAGTGGGTATGTGAGCCATCTATGTGATGATCTGATTGCTGTTGCTTGCTTTTTCTAGGGCTGAGTCTTTGCACTGCACCCTCTTTTCCTCTTAGATCAATGCTGAGTGGCTCCACCTTCCTCATCATTTATTGTTGAGAATCAGTCAGGGCTGCTAGTGCACTGAAAGGATTGCACAAAGCAACTGCTACATATCTATTTTTTAGAGAATGCTTTCTGGTGCCTCTTTCAGTGGAAAATATGGCACTAATACAAATGACAGGCTTGGCCAGAAGGACCAGTTCAGGCCCAAAGGTCACTCTCCACTCACTTCTTATCCAGGGATGTAACAGTGTGAGAGCTGAAATCCCCCACACACTGACAATAACCAGGCTAGCTCAGTCTGGAAGCAAATGCAAGCAAATTCACAAGCAAATCTACAATCTATGATGAGATGCAATGAATCTGTACAAATAGACACAATTCACAACATTTACAAATATGTACAATCAACAGAAAAACACAACCAAGCCCCTTTGCTTCCCCTAAGGGGCTTTCCCTAAGGGGCCTCCCGCCAAGCCAGAAGGAATCCCCCCAGACCCTCCTGGCAGAAAGCAGAGTCAAGAAGCAGAGAGGCTGTTAGACTTAGCTTGTCAAGGCCAGTGTGTTATTTTCAGCCAGAAAAGAAGAAGCAGGCAGACAGAAGATGAGCAAGCTGAGACCCAGACTGTCCAACTCCCCAACCTTGTTTTGAGTAGAGATTCTTAAACATTTCTACCTCTCCAATGGAAGTGTTTAGAATAATCATTATTTTGCTTTCTTACACCAATAGTGACATATTTACATTCTTTCACTTTTTCTGCTCAAACTTTGTGAAGAAAAAATTAAAAAGACAGTCTTAAAACTATCACAAGGGATCAAAGACACCTGTGGTGGTTGAGCACCTGAAGTTTAGGCCTTGCTGTTCACCCTACACATTTACAACAGCAACTTCTTCCTCTCCAGGTTTAAGCAGTGTTTATGTTGGACTGTAAGGACCTCAACACATGCTACAGAAGTTTTTATGGCAGGAATACTATTTTAGATGATGCCAAATCAAAATGTGTACTATGAAAGCATGCAGTGGGTCTCTCTCCCATTCCTATGTTCTACACCAGAGTCTTTGCTTCACCCAAGCACATGGGGCCCAAAGGAGGCAACAAGCTTCTCTCTAGCACATTGCAGTCTGGCAGTGAGGGGACTTTCCTTCACCTTCAGAGGACATGCACCTTCTCTATAAACTTTTCTTGATCTTATGCATAGATGCCACAGAAATGGCACCTCAGCCATTTCTGGGTTAGACCTCCCTTCCAGAAGGGCTCCTATGCAGGGAGCAAGGGGAGGGCAAAGCTGGTTTGGCTCTATTAGGCCAAGCGCCGGCTCAGTTCTGGTGACAGCAAATGTTAGAATCTATGTCTTATTCTGACCACTAACTGTCACTGGTTTTGGCCAAGCGCTTAGAGAGGCAGAATCCTTAACCAAATCCCTTATTTCTTGCTGAGGTTTCCATCAGACTGGTTTACATGTCTTCACTCATTTTAAAGACTGGGGTAAATCCTTCACTGCAGTCAGTGATCTCTGCTGGCACATGGTGGTGCCATTGCATGCCCTATTCCCAACAGCAAACCCAGAGAGATGTGACTGTGGGCCTAAACATCACAACTGTCTAAAATAAATTAAAATAACAATAAATTTTAAAGTAATATTTTAAAAATAGCACTTCAAATTATGGAAATTTAGGCGCTCCCTCTCCCCCCCCACCGCACCACTGTCTTGCAGCCTGAAAATACTTTGTAGAAATTAAAACTAATATTTACACACTTCTGGTACATTACAGTTTGTATTTAATTTCATGATAAGGCCCTGATACTATCACACAAATTTCCTTTACATAGCTCACAGGATCAGAGGATGTCAGGAGGTAGGAAAGGACCATTGGAGATCTTTGAGTCTAACCCCCCTGCCATAGCAGGATCACCTATGCCATATAATCTAGTGAAGGTCACACAGAAACACATCCAGATGGGGCTTGAAAGTTTCCAGAGAAGGAGCCTCCACAACTTTTCTGGGCAGCCTGTTCCAGTGGTCTGTGACCCCTACACCTCATGTTGAGGTGGAACCTTCTGTGCTGGAGTTTCTATCCATTGCCCTTTGTCCTATCCCAGGGTGCAAGTGAGCAGAGCCTGTCCCCTCCCTCTTGACCCCCAGCCCTCAGATATTTATAAACATTTATTAAATCCCCTTTCAGTCTTCTCCCCTCCAGACTAAACAGCCCCTCCTCAGCCTCTCCTCACCAGGCAGTGCTCCAGTCCCTTCATCATCCTCATAGCCCTCTGTTGGCTCTCTCAAGTAGATCCCTGTCCCTCCTGAACTGTGGAGCCCAAAAGTGGATGCAATATTCCAGTTACTTTTGATCTGAAAATAAAGTTAAGAAAATGAACTCAACAGAGCGTTTTTTACTATTTTAAAATTCTATAAATATTTTACTTACATAATGGACCACATTTTAAATGATGGAAGGGCTGACATGACTGCTACAGCTTCTGGAAGTTAATATATGGTTGATTTTCTCTCGAATCTTTTGCCATGTATATATTTACAAGAAACCACTACATATTCAAGCTCTGTTTTCATGTGCAAAGTAAATTATGTGCCTACAGATATGCAGTAGCAAAGCAGGAGATTGTTTCAGGTGAGGAGGTTTCCTCAGGGTTGTAAAGGCAGGAACTGGAAATTTTGCACTCACTAAGCAATGCATTCACTTTTATAAACACTATTACATACAGAAAGGTTTTAATTTTCTGTATAATTCTATAACTGAAGACTGCTGTACAGTACTTTTAGTGCTTGTCGTGTTTGGATTTGGATGGGTTTGATGGGTTTTCTCTTCTCTCTTTCACACCCTCTGAAAATACAGTCCCATCACTACTTCAAATTTGCAATACTGCTCCATTCTTTTCAACTCTGTCCTGGAGAAGTCCCAGAACATATGGTTACACCTTCTTCATTTTGAACAAACTGGTCCAGGGTTGGTTTGAACCAAGCAATCTTCCATTAAGTGCCACTAGCTTCTATTAAATTGCTGTTAGCAGCACTGAATCTTCAGGGCTGTTCTACTGTAAGACTTGCTAGTTTTATGAAATTCCTCTGAATTTCAAGTTTCCCGTTCTAAATGGTTCCATTCTGATTGTCATTTGGATCTTTGTCACCCTCTAGTATCACAGCACTGGAAGCCAGAATGAAAAAAGGCAAGTTACAGTGTAAAGCTATCCACACAGGCCGAGGATGACAGCTACAGAAATAGCCAGGACGCAGGCAATAGATAGAGTGAGTGCAGTCATGCCATTGCATGAAACATCACAGGGAGTTAAGAGTTGGCTGTTGGTGTGGAACTCTGCCTGTTGAGGCCATAGGGACATATTTGAAAGCTTTGTGCAGCTGCGTCACAACATGGGTGTGCTGCTGCTGAGTGCAAGAGGCTGTGATACTTCACAATATGCCTGTCAAGTGTGTCCATGCCTGAGCTTATCAGGGAATCATAAAGACATTTCTGAAAATTTCTGGCCTGCTGAGGCTGGTAGATGTGGAAGATTCTGGAAGGTTGTGGCCTGGTAGACTCAGCCTGATTTGTGAATGTATTCATTCTACCTGAATGCCTTTTAAAGAAGCAGTATGACAACACAACTTACTGGAACCAGGTTCTCATGTGTCATGTAAGTAGCAACAATGTCCAGCATAAGTGTTAGAACCATTGTTGGAGCAATTTGAATCTTTCTGGGAAACAGAGGCAGCTCCATTTTTGGTACTGTAACCTCTGGCTTTGCCAATCTGCAGTTCTTGCACTCTCCCCAGAGGAACAGAGGTGGGTTGACCATCCCACTTATTCATGTTCTCACCAAACATGTCACACAGGGTTATCCAAGGAGACCCACGCGACTGTTGCTGTCCTTCTAGAATTGGCCTAGTTTGAACTGGCCTCCTAGGAGGACATCTATTTCTGGCAGGAATGAGGACCCATTCGGAAGTGGAAGGAGTGGATTCATCCACCTTTGCCAATTTAGACGTGGAGTTCTTAAATTCCTCCTTCAGCTCCTTTGTGCCATTCCTTCTTTCTCCAGTCAGAGTTTTAATGTCTGAGACAAATAAAGTGCGTGTGAGACTAATCCTCCAACTGCCTCATTTGCTCAGTAAAATAAACTTCAGCAGGAGGCATTCTCCCATAGTTTGTTGCCACAATTCTGCTTGGCAAAATACTGGCATAGAAAGGAGGAGCAAGCTTGATGAGTTTCTTGGAGAGACCTGTTCCCACAGGAATTTTGTCAGGATTCTGTGTACTATAATTGCCACATTTTTTTTCTCTCACCACAAACTTCCACGAATGCTTGATGACTTCTTCCATTGTGGACCATTTCTGAGGGTTCCAGGGTAAATCATCCAAGGATAGCTACCACATCAGCACATCCAATAAAAGGCATACCACAGGGAAGCTTTACTGATGGGACTGCTCATGTAATTATCGATTCCATTATCTCTTGCAAGTGATCCCAAGAGTTTAGCAGAGCTGTTGCTGACTTCTAAAGCAGGAGCACCTCTGTCATAGCACCTTCCCAACCAACTCATTAACAGTTCAGTTTCTCCTCTGAGATAAGCTTTTCTTACATGCCTAATTTTCTGCCTGGGTGCGTCAGCCATCTGTATATCATCATCTTCATCTGAGTCATCTTTCCTGTTAGAAGCCTCCCTTGGATCTCCCTAAGTTTATAAATACCTTCCCTGCTTCTGGGTCTCTCATCAAAATCTTTACCCTGTCCTGCACCGTCGTCAGCATCTGTCTGTGGTTTCACTAACTGAGCAATATCTCTACGACTAACTTTGTCTTCCTCCTGATCTCCTTCCCCAGATATACCTTGTTCAGCATCACCCTGATCATCACCATCTTTCTGGGCTTGCTGTCTTGTCCTTAATGGAGCAAGGAAAGCTGTAGCCTTAGAAGTGCCATCTAGGGTCTCATCCAAAACCGGTCCGTTTGTCTTTTGTTTTGCTTTACGTGGAGGTGGAGTTGGGGCTGGAGCAGAGGGGACCCTTCCTGCAGCCGCTGCTGTTTCCACAGAAACAGGCACTGCTTGGGAACTTGCTGCTGATCCATCGGACCCAGGCAGGGCTGGCACAGAAGCAGCCTTAGCAGGCACACCCTGGGCAGACCCTCACACAGCTGCTGGACCATAACATCAACAAACAGAAGTGCCAATGGGCAGAGGACTCTGGTCTCTTTCCTCTGTTTTTTTGGTGTGAATGTCCAGACAATAGGTTGTAGTCAGTGTGGTAGTCGCCCAAAATAGGTGATCCCAAAACTGGGAAGCAACTCTCTTTTGCTGTGTCCATTCACCTTCTGGCAGTGTTTGAGGAACTAGACTGTCTGTGTCCTCTCTTTCTAGGCTTTCTTGCTCTTTCTCCCTATGTCCTGTTCCTCTCTCCTGTTTCCTTGTGCCTCCTCCTGTGCAGTGAGTCATCTCAGTCCTGTCCTGTGACAGTGGAGGCTTCCCTCCTTGAACTATGTTTCACAGACATCCTGTATCTGATATCTGCTCTAGTTTGTATAAAACTATCTTGAGTATCCCTGCTGCAGGATAGATGTTCACCAAATCACAACATTTAGCAGAGCTGGGCTTGGACTGAGTTCTGCTTAGCAAATTACTTCTTTTCTAAGTATTTTTCATCTGATCAACACAAATGAATGATTTCCCTGAGCTGAAGGGTTTGCAGGTATAAAGGATAGACTTTGCCTTGTTCCAGTTTTTGTTTGTAGGTGATAGCTCGCACACTGATCAAGGTGTCCTTTCTCCAAAGTTCTTCATTAGTGTTGCAACGCTGCTTGTATGGAGAAAGAACCCAGACTCCCCAGCCTTGCCACAAGTGTATGATCTGGAGTATAACAGCAGGAAAATGGGCTGGGTTTCCAGGATCACTATAGTAAATCTTTCTAAGCTGTGCCAGCACCCATCTGAAACTACAGCAAGACTTCAAAATGAGGCACTTAGCTACTCCTGCAGGCAAACACAGTCCCTAGGTTCTCACAGAAGAAACAATTGCTATGACCCTTAGCCCAGTTGTTATGTCTAACCTGAAGTCATGTCCAGAAAGCAAAGGGAATGTGTCGCTAGATCAAGAAGGCATCAGACTGCAAAAGAGTTTTTTGCCTCACCAACTTTTGTCTGAAAACTTGTTACCAGTGATCCAGGCTGTAGTGCATGCTTTACAGCATTTTTGGTCAGCACTGGGGGGAAAGTCAACCTGGAAACAATTGCAAGGCTTGGGTCTGCAGCATTTTATGAATTGACATAAGGTTTATTATTGTATATTAATGGGTTGGTATTGAGACAGAGATTTATTGGAATCATTCTTGTATCAAATGCTTCTGCCAACAGAAGGACAGATTTAAGACCTGGAGGGTATGGAGGATTATTTCAATGTCATGTACAAGTTTGGCAGCTCTCTTTACTTTATCTGCACTCTTGCTGAGTCCATAGTCTCCAAGACTGGCTCCTTGCTGATTATCATTCACTTGCTGTAAAAGGGTAATTCTCCCTTACAGAAGGATTTCATTAATCATTGTTTATATAATACAAATGACAACAATAGTTATGACTTACTCTTTCCTTTAAACTAGATAAAAATCTTTGTTTTTTTTCTTTTCAGAGTCGCTTTTCTGGACATTTGGTAACTGCAGCAAGTAAATTGCAAAACTACTGACCGAGTAATGGAAATACTAATATATCTGAGGTGACACAACTACCTCTGACTTGGGCTACTCTTTTCTCTGTATGATACAGATTATTTCACACACCTTTCCTGTGTTGATCTCCCCTTTTCCTCCATACAACTTATGACAACAAGGATTCAAAGGCCTCCTGCAAGCATTATCATTGATCAGGAATTTCACAAGGATCCAGTGATTACTTCTCAGCTGCGTGGAGACCTGTGCAATCCAATGGCCATTTCTGAAAATTGCTGCCTGTCAGCAACAATGTCTGTCAGGAGTAGTTCTGCTATTTTGTACCTTTCCCCCTTTCCCTGCTATCTAATTTTCACTTCCACTTGAAATATTTTTGAAAGCCATCCTCCTGCTGCTGTTGTGCATCATCTTTTATAAAACTGTGCCTAAAAAGAAAATTAGTGTTTTTTCAGCTTTCTGCTCTGCGTGTTTGGCATCACCTTCACACCAGTCTCACTCTCTCATCACACAGCCTAATTTCTTGTCCCTTGTACACAGCGACAAGGGCAAGTAAAACTGTTCTGATAGCCAAAATGCACATTTCAACTTAAACATTAAACATTTACAAACACATTTAAGGACTCGTGTCTTGTGCTGAGGATCTATCTTTCATAAATTCTTTGTTAAACATCACCTCTGCTCTTATGTATACCCTGACCTTTGCAAGGCACCTGGGTTGGGTTCTCTTGCCTAATTTACTCATCTAAAAGGCACTCAAGCACTGAACACAAAGTAGCTACATAGGTGCCTTCTGCAGTCAGTGGGCATGACCATATGCAGAAAGCAAGCCATCTCCTCCTAAAATACAGAATCATAGAATTATTTAGGTAAGAAAAGACCTCTGAGATCATCAAGTCTGACCACCAAAACACTGCCAAGTCCGTCACTAACCATGTCCCTCAGCACCACATCTGCACGTCTTTTAAACACCTCCAGTGATTATGACTTCACCACTTCACTGGCCAGCCTGTTCCAGTGCTTGACAACCTTTTCAGTGAAGAAATGTATCATTCTGGTCAACCTAAACCTCCCCTGGTGCATGAATGCTCCATTTTGTGAATCTGCCTCGCTCCACAGACTGTGCCAACAGCCTAGGTGTCTACAACCAAATGGTTTACTCTTCTCCAGATAAAGCTGGGTGAGCTACATGCTCCCTGGTGTTTCATTGGATTTATTGTCTTGATTGAGATAGCTTTACTGTTTCTTTGGCTAGCCTGCTGTGCCTGTGATAACTATACACAATCTGGTTTCTTCTGCTGGGTTTTGTCTCCTGCACATAAATGTTAACCTCTTTAGAGTAGGAACACAGAGTAGTCCATGGGCTTTACTCCTCAACCTCCCTCTCTCCCCCCTCAAAATGAAAAGAAGAATAAGGAATCCATCTGGTGCCAACAAACAATCATTTAGGCAATCTCAAACAGCTAATTTACTCAGCAGAATTTATGACATCTGTTCATGGGAAAAATGCCAAAAACTCAGACTGACACTGGAAACTCTTACTCTCACAGTTAGTACTATTGAGGGGAATTAAAAGATTTATATAAATCAATAAAGGTTTGAAAGTGTTGAGAAGACATGCAAAAACAAGAATTCCTTGAATCAGTAAGATTTGCTGAACTCAGACTTTAATTCACCATCTGCAAAAGTGGCCCAATAAAGGCGTACTCAGATTTGCCACCCAGTCGTTACAGCTCCAGATTGTGCTATGTGATAGCCCATAATTGAATAAATACATGGTAGTTCTGAAGGGCTGTGCAGGAATATGGGGAGATTGCTTTCCTTACTGCTCTTCTAGTGAAATTTCATGTATTTGAACAGTTTATAACTTCAAGCTACATTTACTCATTTTCTCATTATGTAATTAACAATTCTGAAGGCAGGAGCCAGAAACAATACCTCTGGGTACATTGAACAGGAAATACTTAAACCTTCAGCAGTAAAAAATCAGTGTCCTTTGCAGAATGACTAAGGCTATAGCAACTTTCCTCCTGTAGTTGGGCCACAGCACTGTGTGAGAAATGCATCTCTCTTCTTTCTTCCGTTTCTTTCCATTGTCACACTGCTGTCATGTCATTTGAAATATATTCTTTGGTGCTCAAACACTCCTTGCAGGATTTCTGACATAATAACTTGATTGCTTTATATTTACTTTTGCATCTATTTTTAACTTAGGTAATGCAGCTCGTTTGAGACTGAGACCTCTCCCTGTATGCACAAGTATATAGATCAGCAGAAATCTTAAAGGATAAGAATCCCTGCTTGGGCTTTTCCCAGGCTATGAGTCAGTCCCTGATAAAAAGGACCTGATCCTTGGAACAGAGATGTCCATCCTGATCCTGAGCGAAGCAAAGTACAGACTTTGCTATCTGTGTGTAAGACTGAAGTATTGCCAATATCTACACTTTCTTTAGGCAAAGCTCCCATGAGTAGGGAGGTTGTGTAGTACCTACTGGCTCTTTTAATAAAGGAGGCTAGGGGAAAAACCCTAATCAAAGAAAACTCTGATGAATTTCTCAGCAAAATCTCTCAGTTCCTCATGTGAGCACCTTAGTGCACATAGCTTGTCCTGTAGGGCAGTAGGAGAGGTGCAAAGAATCCCAAGCTGCTGCCTTTAAGAGTTTAGTTAAGGCTGGCCACAATTGGACAGCTGGGGAGGCTGTAAGAGCAATCCAAGATGCTTTATTGATGGAGCAGTATGAAGAAGGCTATAAGCCCCTTGGCCTCTCTAGCAAAGCCGCCATGCTCTTGCTTGGTCAGTGCCTCAGATTGCACTTTTTTCATTACACCTTTTTTTCTTTTTTCCTCCTCTGCCATGTTAGGACTTAAGTATTGAAGTGAAAACAACAGACACATTTCAAATGAGGCACATGAAATTTCCTTGCCAAGTCTCACGAACAAATTACAAGGTCTGGTGAAATGTGACACTTAGTAGCTATTAGAACTGTCAAAGGAATCATGCTTCTGGGGAATCAGAGGTTGTCAGGGTTTAGGCATACATAGATGTAGAAGCAGAAAAATAATGTAACAGAATAAAAATTTACTGTTTAATGAATTTGGGCACAGGATGTTTTCAACCTATCCTGTAGGCAGAATGTAAGAATAACACAAATGCAGCCTGACACAGATGATAACTATCATAGCCCATGCTAAGCCATTACATGAAAATCCCAATTTATAATTAATACTGACCCATCTCTTGCAGGAGGAGGTCCTTTCTTGGGTGCTTTCCAAGTCACTGTTCATGGCCCTAGACACAAACTCACTGCAGAGTCTCACAAAGATTTCTTGATTCAGAAGCAGGAAGGATAAAACAATGTAAAAGCCCTTTTAAAGCACTGGCTACAGTACCATGCATCAAGACTGTGCTTGTGTTTGTGCTTATCCTTGCAA
>NW_026539321.1:0-39000 GCF_027791375.1 Indicator indicator | reverse complement strand
ACTGCAGGGCAGGGATTTTTTGGGGACAATAAAATAAAATAAAAAGGTATTTTCCTAACTCCTGCCTCATATCCATAATTAATAACCAGGACAGAGAGCAGCAGAGGTTTGCTGTGCCCACCTGAAGGGGTTCAGTGCATCTGCCCCAACCAGGGGCACTCCTGAACTCAAGGACTTCACGAGCAGTACAAGCAACCCCAATTTACTGCTGTATCCACCCTGCTGCATCTGTGCTGCTGGTTGGGGGGGGAAAAACTTCATGCAAGGTGCTGCTGAAGCCTCTGGGATGACCCTGGATGTATGGCCAACTCCCCAGGCAAACCTATAAACTCACTGGAACTTATTAACAACTGTTCGCTCCAGCCTGGCCAGACTATGAGGGAAGGCTGAGATATTTAGAATCACAGAGCTGTCAGGGCTGGAAGGGAGCTCAAGGCTCAGCCAGTCCCAACCCCCTGCCATGGGCAGGGACACCTCACACTCCAGCAGGTTGCTCACAGCCACCTCCAGCCTGGCTGCAAACACCTCCAGGGATGAGGCTTCCACCACCTCCCTGGGCAACCTCTGCCAGGCTCTCACCACCCTCCTGGCCAACAACTTCTTCCTCACAGCCAATCTCCAGCTCCCCACTTCTACTTTTGCTCCATCCCCCCCACTCCTCTCCCTCCCTCACACCCTCCAAAGTCCCTCCCCAGCTTTCTTGGAGCCCCCTGCAGATGCTGCAAGGCCACCAGAAGGTCTCCTGGGAGCCTTCTCCTCTCCAGCCTGCACAACCCCAACTCTCTCAGGCTGTCTGCAGAGCAGAGCAGCTCCAGCCCTCTGCTCCTCCTCCTGGCCCTTCTCTGGACCCCTTCCAGCCCCTCCACAGCCTTCCTGGCCTAGGGGCTCCAGACCTGGACCCAGAGCTCCAGGTGGGCTCTCAGCAGAGTGGAGCAGAGGGGGAGAATCCCCTCCCTGGCCCTGCTGGCCACACTTCTCCTGCTGCAGCCTGACCACCCTCAACTCTCGGGAGCCTGCCTCCATGGGAGAAGGCGAGGACAGCCAGCAGCAGGGACCATCAGGCAGCTCTCCTCCCACTGACCTTGAAGTTTGGAGAGAAGTATCTGTTGGCTTTGTCTTTGTTTGCTTTGTCCAGGTCGTTCTTGGTCAGGGTGAGGATCAGGTACTCCTTGTCGTTGTCGGAGCGCTCGGTGCTGAAAATGCCATCCAGCTCCTGCTCCGCCACCAGGCTCCCGTTCTCTACTTTGTCTGAATTCTCATCCAGTCCTATGAAGAATGTATTTACCCAAAAGTGAAACATTTTGTCCTGGGGGAGGAAGAACACAGAAGAACAAGCTGGGCTTTAGTATCTGGCCACTGGCACCTCCAAGCCTTCCCACCTCGGCAGCTGCTCAGCCCCCAAGCGGGGAGGAGAAGCAGCAGGCACAGCTTGACTGGCCCTGCAAGGCACAGGGGTGGCTACACAGAACCACACAGCACCAGAGGCTGCAAGGGACCTCCCCAAGGATCATCCTGCCCACCCCCACCTGCCAGGGGAGGATCACCTACAGTAGGCCACAAAGGAACGTGGTGTGCAGGCAGGTTGCCTGCCAGCTCCCCCAGATGCTGGTCCCAGCACATCTCAGTAGCTCCCAGTCCTTCCCATTGCCTTCCACCTCTTCCAAGTGGCTCCCAGTTGCCCCCAGGTGCTGGTCCCAGCCCATCCCAGCAGATCTCAGTAGCTCCCAGCCCTTCCAAGTGGCTTCTACCTCTTCCAAGTGGTTCCCAGTTTCCCCTAGTTGCTGGTCCCAGCCCATCCCAGCAGATCTCAGTAGCTCCCAGTCCTTCCCACTGGCTTCTACCTCTTCCAAGTGGCTCCCAGTTGCCCCCAGGTGCTGGTCCAAGCCCTTGCAAGTTGCATCCAGTTTCCCCCAGGTGCTGGTCCCAGCCCATCCCAGCACATCTCAGTAGCTCCCAGCCCTTCCTATTGCCTTCCACCTCTTCCAAGTGGCTCCCAGTTGCCCTCAGGTGCTGGTCCCAGCCCATCCCAGCAGATCTCAGTAGCTCCCAGCCCTTCCAAGTAGCTTCTACCTCTTCCAAGTGGTTCCCAGTTTCCCCTAGTTGCTGGTCCCAGCCCATCCCAGTGGATCTCAGTAGCTCCCAGTCCTTCCCACTGGCTTCTACCTCTTCCAAGTGGCTCCCAGTTGCCCCCAGGTGCTGGTCCCAGCCCTTGCAAGTTGCATCCAGTTTCCCCCAGGTGCTGGTCCCAGCCCATCCCAGCAGATCTCAGTAGCTCCCAGCCCTTCCAAGTGGCTTCCACTTCTTCCAAGTGGCTCCCAGTTGCCCTCAGGTGCTGGTCCCAGCCCATCCCAGCAGATCTCAGTAACTCCCAGCCCTTCCCATTGCCTTCCACCTCTTCCAAGTGGCTCCCAGTTGCCCTCAGGTGCTGGTCCCAGCCCATCCCAGCAGATCTCAGTAGCTCCCAGCCCTTCCAAGTAGCTTCTACCTCTTCCAAGTGGTTCCCAGTTTCCCCTAGTTGCTGGTCCCAGCCCATCCCAGTGGATCTCAGTAGCTCCCAGTCCTTCCCACTGGCTTCTACCTCTTCCAAGTGGCTCCCAGTTGCCCCCAGGTGCTGGTCCCAGCCCTTGCAAGTTGCATCCAGTTTCCCCCAGGTGCTGGTCCAAGCCCATCCCAGCGGATCTCAGTAGCTCCCAGCCCTTCCAAGTGGCTTCCACCTCTTCCAAGTGGCTCCCAGTTGCCCCCAGGTGCTGGTCCCAGCCCATCCCAGCAGATCTCAGTAGCTCCCAGCCCTTCCAAGTGGCTTCTACCTCTTCCAAGTGGTTCCCAGTTTCCCCTAGTTGCTGGTCCCAGCCCATCCCAGTGGATCTCAGTAGCTCCCAGTCCTTCCCACTGGCTTCTACCTCTTCCAAGTGGCTCCCAGTTGCCCCCAGGTGCTGGTCCCAGCCCTTGCAATTTGCATCCAGTTGCCCCCAGGTGCTGGTCCCAGCCCATCCCAGCGGATCTCAGTAGCTCCCAGCCCTTCCAAGTGGCTTCCACCTCTTCCAAGTGGCTCCCAGTTGCTCCCAGGTGCTGGTCCCAGCACATCCCAGTGGATCTCAGTAGCTCCCAGTCCTTCCCACTGGCTTACACCTCTTCCAAGTGGCTCCCATTTTCCCCCAGGTGCTGGTCCCAGCACATCCCAGTGGATCTCAGTAGATCCCAGCCCTTCCCATTGCCTTCCACCTCTTCCAAGTGGCTCCCAGTTGCCCCCAGGTGCTGGTCCCAGCCCATCCCAGCAGATCTCAGTAGCTCCCAGCCCTTCCAAGTGGCTTCTACCTCTTCCAAGTGGTTCCCAGTTTCCCCTAGTTGCTGGTCCCAGCCCATCCCAGTGGATCTCAGTAGCTCCCAGTCCTTCCCACTGGCTTCTACCTCTTCCAAGTGGCTCCCAGTTGCCCCCAGGTGCTGGTCCCAGCCCTTGCAAGTTGCATCCAGTTTCCCCCAGGTGCTGGTCCAAGCCCATCCCAGCAGATCTCAGTAGCTCCCAGCCCTTCCAAGTGGCTTCCACCTCTTCCAAGTGGCTCCCAGTTGCCCCCAGGTGCTGGTCCCAGCCCATCCCAGCAGATCTCAGTAGCTCCCAGCCCTTCCCATTGCCTTCCACCTCTTCCAAGTGGCTCCCAGTTGCCCCCAGGTGCTGGTCCCAGCCCATCCCAGCAGATCTCAGTAGCTCCCAGCCCTTCCAAGTGGCTTCTACCTCTTCCAAGTGGTTCCCAGTTTCCCCTAGTTGCTGGTCCCAGCCCATCCCAGTGGATCTCAGTAGCTCCCAGTCCTTCCCACTGGCTTCCACCTCTTCCAAGTGGCTCCCAGTTGCCCCCAGGTGCTGGTCCCAGCCCTTGCAAGTTGCATCCAGTTTCCCCCAGGTGCTGGTCCAAGCCCATCCCAGCGGATCTCAGTAGCTCCCAGCCCTTCCAAGTGGCTTCCACCTCTTCCAAGTGGCTCCCAGTTGCTGGTCCCAGCACATCCCAGTGGATCTCAGTAGCTCCCAGTCCTTCCCACTGGCTTACACCTCTTCCAAGTGGCTCCCAGTTTCCCCCAGGTGCTGGTCCCAGCACATCCCAGTGGATCTCAGTAGCTCCCAGCCCTTCCCATTGCCCTCCACCTCTTCCAAGTGGCTCCCAGTTGCCCCCAGGTGCTGGTCCCAGCCCTTGCAAGTTGCATCCAGTTTCCCCCAGGTGCTGGTCCCAGCCCATCCCAGTGGATCTCAGTAGCTCCCAGCCCTTCCCATTGCCTTCCACCTCTTCCAAGTGGCTCCCAGTTGCCCTCAGGTGCTGGTCCCAGCCCATCCCAGCAGATCTCAGTAGCTCCCAGCCCTTCCAAGTGGCTTACACCTCTTCCAAGTGGTTCCCAGTTTCCCCTAGTTGCTGGTCCCAGCCCATCCCAGCAGATCTCAGTAGCTCCCAGTCCTTTCCACTACCTTCCACCTCTTCCAAGTTGCATCCAGTTTCCCCCAGGTGCTGGTCCCAGCCCATCCCAGTGGATCTCAGTAGCTCCCAGTTCTTCCCACTGGCTTCCGCCTCTACCAAGTGGCTCCCAGTTGCCCCCAGGTGCTGGTCCCAGCCCATCCCAGTGGATCTCAGTAGCTCCCAGCCCTTCCCACTAGCTCCCACCTCTTCCAAGTGGCTCCCAGTTGCTCTCAGACACTGGTCCCAGCCCTTGCAAGTTGCATCCAGTTGCCCCCAGGTGCTGATCTCAGCCCTTCCCAGTGGCTTCCAGGGGCTGATCCCAGCCCCTCCTAGTGGCACCCACTAACCCCTAAGTGCTGGTCCCAGCCTTTCCCAGTGGTTGCCAGGTGCTTGTCCCAGCCCTTCCCAGAGGCTGCCAGGTGCTGGTCCCAGCCCTTCCCAGTGGCTGCCAGGAGTGGGTCACAGCCTTGCCCAGTGGCTGCCAGGTGCTTGTCCCAGCCCTTCCCAGTGGCTGTCAGGGGCTGGTCCCAGCCCTTCCCAGAGGCTGCCAGGTGCTGGTGGGCAGCAAGTTCTGCATGGCACAGCAAAGTGCCCTTGTGGCCAGGAGAGCCAAGGGGGTCCTGGGGGCAGCAAGCAAAGTGTGGCCAGCAGGGCTGGGGAGGTTCTGCTGCCCCTCTGCTCTGCCCTGCTGAGAGCACAGCTGCAATCCTGTGTCCAGGTCTGGGCTCCCCAGGTCAGGAGAGACAGAGAGCTGCTGGAGAGAGGCCAACAGAGGCTATGAGAATGTCTGAGGGACTGAAACATCTCTGCTGTGAGAGCCTTGGGGCTGCTGAGTGTGGAGAAGAGCAGCCTCAGAGGGGATCTGATCAATGCCCATCAATATTTAAGGAGCAGGTGTCAGGATGAAGGTGCCAGGCTCCTGTCAGGGGTGCCCAGCAATAGGACAAGGAGCAATGGATAGAAACTAGGCCATGGCAAGTTCCACTTCAACATGAAGAGGAGAAACTTCTTTGGTGTGAGGGTGCTGGAGGCCTGGAGCAGGCTGCCCAGAGAGGCTGGGAAGTCTCCCTCTCTGGAGACTCTCAAGCCCCATCTGGATGTGTTCCTGTGTGACCTGCTCTAGGTGGACCTGCTCTGGCAGGGGGGTTGGACTTGCTGACCTCCAGAGGTCCCTCCAGCCCCTACCATTCTCTGATTCTATGTTGAAAGGGCACTGCAGAACTCTCAGTCAGGACTTTTCCTGCTTACCACCACGACCAGCAAGAGCTGCTGTGAGTTTCTACCTCCATAGGTGCTACAGAAGCAGCAGGAAGGTTCTGCCCTAGGCCAGACACTCTCTGAAGATGTCCTGCCCAGGAACTTCACCTTGAAGCTCCTAGCATGCACTGAATGCTTGCTCCCCATGGCTTGCCATGCTGCTGCCAGTCAGGGATCTGCTGCAGAGAGGCCAAGGGAGGGCTGCAAGGCTACTGAAGGGCCTGGAGCAGTGCCTGGGGAGGAGAGGCTGAGAGCCCTGGGGCTGTTCAGTCTGCAGAGCAGAAGGCTGAGAGGGATCTGCTCAATGTCTGTCAAGAGCTGAGGGCTGGAGGGCAGGAAGGAAGGCACAGGGACAGCCTCTGCTCACTTGTGCCCTGGCATAGGCCAAAGGGCAAGGGATGGAAACTGCAGCCCAGGAGGTTGCAGCTCACCAGGAGGAGGAACTTCTTGAGTGGGAGGGTGCCAGAGCCCTGGAGCAGGCTGCCCAGAGAGGTTGTGGAGTCTCCTTGTGTGGAGCCTTTGCAGCCCTGTCTGGATGTGTTCCTGTGTGCCCTGTGCTGGATTCTCTGCTCCTGCTCTGGCAGGAGGTTGGACTGGAAGCTCTCCAGAGCTCCCTCACATCCTGTGAGCCTGTGGTGTTTCCCAAACCAGCTCCTGTTAGCAGGTTGGTCCTGACCAGCACGTGAAGCACTTCCCATCTGAAACCGAGCCACATTTCCTTCCCCATCCCAACCAGAACCTTCTGTTTTACACTGAATTTTCAGGCAGCAGATCCAAAGGCAAAGAGTCAGGCTGCCCACAGCAGGCAGCAGTTCTGGTTTTCTCTTAAAGCTGCAGGGCTGCCCAAGCCAGCAGCCCAGAACCAGACATTCCTTGGGACCACCCAGAGCCAGAACACAGCCAGACTCCTCCTGAGCTCATTGACACCTTAGGCTTTACCAGAGAGATCCCACTCCATTTCCTTGTTGGAAAATCCAAGTCGAGCTCCACCTTCCTACTCAACCACCTCCCTGGGCAACCTCTTGCAGTGTTCCAGCAGCCTCCTGCTGCAGAACTTGTTCCTCACATCCAATCTCCATCTGCTCTGCTCTACTTTGAAGCCATTGCTCCTGGGCCTGTCCCTGCAGGCCTTTGGGAACAGTCTCTCTGCAGCCTTCCTGTAGCCCCTTCAGGTCCTGGCAGGCTGCTCTGAGGTCTCCCTGCAGCCTTCTCTTCTCCAGGCTGAACACCCCCAGCTCCCTCAGCCTGTCCTCACAGCAGAGCTGCTCCAACCCCCTGAGCATTTCCATGGCCTCCTCTGGACCCTCTCCATCAGCTCCAGGTCCTTCCTGTGCTGAGGGCTCCAGACCTGCACACAGCACTCCAGGTGAGGTCTCCCCAGAGCACAGCAAAGTGGCAGAATCTCCTCTCTGCATCTCTGGCAGTGCTGCTTTGGATGCAGCCCAGGCTGCCCTTGGCCTTCTGTGCTGCAAGCTCACACTGCCTGCTCCTGGCCAGCTTCTCCCCCCCAGCACCCCCAAGGCCTTTTCCTCAGGGCTGCTTCCTCTCCCCTCCTCCCCCAGCCTCTCTTGCCAGTCAGGATTGTTCCAGCCCAGCTGCAGGCCCTGCCCTTGCTCTGGTTGAACCTCAGCAGCTTCACCTGGGCACCACCTCTGCAGCCTGCCCAGGTGCCTCTGGATGCCCTCCTGTCCCTCTGGGCTATGGACAGCACCACTCAGCTTGCTGCCATCTGCACACTGCTGATGGTGCCTGGATCCCTCTGCCTAGAGCACTGATACAAGTCCCTCCCTGCAAGGCAGCAGTTGGTAGGTTCTTGCCAGGCTCCCACTGCTCATACTCTTAGTACCCTCCTCTTCTTCACTAACACCACCTCAGAAGTAGTCTTCAAAAAGTAGCCTGGAATGGGTTGTCCAGGGTGGTGGTTGAGGCTCCATCCCTGGAGGTGTTTAAGGCCAGGCTGGATGAGGCTCTGGCCAGCCTGATGCAGTGTGAGGTGTCCCTGCCCATGGCAGGGGGGTTGGGACTGGCTGAGCTTTGTGCTCCCTTCCAACCCTGACTGATTCTGTGATTCTAAAATGCCCACCCCAGGACCTGGAAGCAGGGGATGAACATTCTGCACAGGGAGCTTTGTTCCCCTGGAATGTGGAGTGGACAGCCTGCCTGCTGGTGTCTCAGGCAGAAAGGAGCAGCAGGCAAAGCCCCACAAGGATGTCCTCAGGGTCAGCTGGCCTGGGCTCCTCCTCTGCCCAGATGACAAGTTCTCAAATGACACACAGCTCAAGGTGAGATGGCTCAGCCTACAAGATCAGCTGAAGTCAGAACAGAAACAACCCATGGCATCAGCTCTCCAGCCACAGAACAGTAAGGATTTGCAGGCCAGGTGCCATCTGCAGTAAGCAGCAGGAAAGGGCAAGCCTGAGATGATGAAATCTCAGGTGGCACAGAAATGCTCAGGGGTTTGGAGCAGCTCTGCTGTGAGGACAGGCTGAGGGAGCTGGGGGTGCTCAGCCTGGAGAAGAGAAGGCTCCAGGGAGACCTCAGAGCAGCCTGCCAGGACCTGAAGGGGAGCTGGGGAGGGACTGTTCCCAAAGGCCTGCAGGGACAGGACCTGGGACAATGGTTTGAACCGAGAGCAGATGGAGATGGAAATTGGATGTGAGGAACAAGTTCTGCAGCAGGAGGCTGCTGGAACACTGCAAGAGGTTGCCCAGGGAGGTGGTTGAGGCTCCATGGCTGGAGATCTTCAAGGGGAGGCTGGAGAGGGCTGTGGGCAACCTGATCTAGTGGAGGATGTCCCTGCTGAGTGCAGAGGGCTTGGCCTGGATGAGCTTTGGAGCTCCCTTCCAAGCCAGAGCATTCCATGCTGCTTCCAGCAGCCAAGATCTCCCTAAGTAGGTGGATACAGCCCCTGCAGTCCCAGCACTGGTGCAGAGGTCATCCTTCCAGTGAGAATTTAAAGAAGTCCATCCCCACACACCATGACCAGTTAAGGGAGGTCTCACCTCCTACAGCTGGGAGCAGTGGCACTCCTGTCCCACCCTTCTTCAGGACCACAGGGCAGAAGCAGCCATGCCCTTGGGTGCTGATCCTCCTCAGTGCCAGCTGTGGCACTTCCAGTGAGGTCAGCAGGAGGGGACAAAGCTGATGGACAGGCTGCAGGAGGTGGGTGGGAGATGGCTCCTAGCAAGGGTGCTGAAGCAAAGCAGTGCCAGGGTAAGGAAGGGCACTGAGTGCAAGGCAGCACCAGCAGAAGGCAGCACCTGGCTGTGCCTCACCTTCAGCTTCATCACAGGCAGAGCAAGAACCAGGAAGGCTTTGCTTGGCTCTGAAGAGTCTGCCTGAGCAACCAGCTGTGGGGGCTCAGAAGAACAGAGTCAGACTTCTCACCAGCCAGCTTGTCATCTGTTTTCCTTGGGATCCATGTCCAGAGGTCTCTGGGGACTCAAACTAAACAACACAACTGTGCTGAGCTAGGCAGCTCTCCTTTCATCTCCCTCCAGCTTTTGAGAGCATCAAGTTATGCTCCTTCCTTTCCCACCACACTAACTTCAGTGGAATCACAGAATGAACTGGAAGGGACCTCCAAAGCTCACCCAGCCCAACCCCTGCAGCTAAAGAAGCCCCCAGGGAGGGCTGCATCAGGACTTGCACACACCCAGGAGGTACAACCTGAGAGCACAGGGAAGGTCTTGGCTCATCCCTGATGTCTGCCTTGCAGAGCACTCCCAAGATTTTCTTAGCTATGGCTGCACCCAGGACTTGCTGAATGATTGCTTGTCAGTCTTAGAACATCCACTGAAGGGTGAGCTTGGAAATCATTTCAGGTAGTAAACACAAAGGGAGCCTTGAGTCACCACCATGGTCCTAGGCAGGTGCAGGAGAGCTCCAGGAGCACTGGAATCATAGAATGGTCAGGGCCAGAAGAGACCTCCAAGGCTCATCCAGTCCAAGCCCTCTGCACTCAGCAGGGACATCCTCCACTAGATCAGGTTGCCCACAGCCCTCTCCAGCCTCCCCTTGAAGATCTCCAGCCATGGAGCCTCAACCACCTCCCTGGGCAACCTCTTGCAGTGTTCCAGCAGCCTCCTGCTGCAGAACTTGTTCCTCACATCCAATCTCCATCTGCTCTGCTCTACTTTGAAGCCATTGCCCCTGGTCCTGTCCCTGCAGCCTTTGGGAACAGTCTCTCTGCAGCCTTCTTGGAGCCCCTTCAGGTCCTGGCAGGCTGCTCTGAGGTTTCCCTGGAGCCTTCTCTTCCCCAGGCTGAACATTCCCAGATCCCTCAGCCTGCACTTCTCCCTGCCCTCTGCAGTGCTCCAGGTCCTTAGAGAAAAATGGACCTCCTTCTGGAGCTGGTACCTGCCTCTAACTGCAGAGAGCAATCCAAATCTGCAACTCGCAGAATGATTTGGGTTGGAAGAGACAGTCACAAGATCATCCACTTCTATCTCCCCTGGCCATGGGCAGGGACACCTCCCACCAGCCCAGGTTGCTCCAGGCCTCATCTAACATGGCCTTGAACACCTCCAGGGAGGGGGCAGCTGTGACCCACCTGGGCAACTTGTTCCAGTGTCACTTAAGCCATCAGTTCCTGTGTCCTCCTGAGTTTCATTTAGTATTGAGGCCATCCATAGGCACCTGTAACCACTTGGAGGCACTAGCTGCAAAGGGGTTTGGAGATGCTATCCAACTACCAGAACATGAAGGAATGGAAAGGGATAGAAGGGACCTCCAGAGATTGAATCCAACCCCCCTGCCAGAGCAGGGTCACCTAGAACAGGGCACACAGGAACACATCCAGGTGGGGTTGGAAGATCTCCAGAGAAGGAGACTCCACAACCTCTCTGGGCAGCCTGCTCCAGGCCTCCAGCACCCTCACACCAAAGAAGTTTCTCCTCAGGCTGAGGTGGAACCTCCTGGGTTCCAGCTTGCACCCACTGCTCCTTGTCCTATTACTGGACACCCCCAAGAAGGGATTGGCACCTTCCTCTTGACACCCACCCCTCAGGTATTTATAGACCCCTGAGAAGATTTCCCCTCTCAGCCTCCTCAAGACTGAACAGCCCCAACAGCTTCAACCTGTCCCAGGCTGGCCCCAACAGCCTTCCTGTAGCCACAGCTGCTGGAACTTCTTGTACCCTTTTCAGAACAGCAGTTAAAAAGCCTTCTGACATTTGCAAAGTTCACTCTGCTAAAGAGCAATTACCCCAAGTCCTCCTGAACTCTGCAGCCAGCCAGAGATGAAAATGGCAAAGCTAAAAGCTCAAACCTTGCTGCCACAGCCCTGCCCATGCTGCAGTGTGGCTAGAAAGCAGCAGTGACTCTCAGGGCGGGGAAGAGAAAAACCCCACACCAACCTTTCTGCTGCTGGGATTCACAGAACCACAGAACAGCAGGGGCTGGAAGGGACCTCCAGAGATCACCCAGTCCAAGCCCCTGCCAGAGCAGGGGCACCCAGGGCAGTCTGCACAGGAACACATCCAGGTGGGGTTGGGAAGGCTCCAGAGAAGGAGACTCCACAACCCCCTGGGCAGCCTGCTCCAGGGCCTCCAGCACCCTCACACCAAAGAAGTTTCTCCTCATGCTGAGCTGAAATCTCTGTTCCACTTTGTCTCCATTGCTCCTTATTGCTGAGCACCCCCCAACAGAGCCTGGCCCCCTCCCCTTGCCCCCCAGCCCTCAGCTACTGACAGACATTGATCAGATCCCTCTCAGCCTTCTCCTCTCCACACTAAACACCCCCAGGGCTCTCAGGCTCTCTCCACAGGGGAGATGCTCAAGTCCCCAACTCCTCCTCCTGCCTCTCCCTTGGCCTCTCTCCAGCAGCTCTCTGTCTCTCCTGACCTGGGGAGCCCAGACCTGGACACAGGATTGCAGCTGTGCTCTCAGCAGGGCAGAGCAGAGGGGCAGCAGAACCTCCCCAGCCCTGCTGGCCACACTTTGCTTGCTGCCCCCAGGACCCCCTTGGCTCTCCTGGCCACAAGGGCACTTTGCTGTGCCATGCAGAACTTGCTGCCCACCAGCACTCCAAGCTCTTTCTCCATGGAGCTGCTCTCCAGCAGGGCAGCTCCTAACCTGTCCTGGTGCCTGCTGCTGTTCCTCCCCAGCTGCAGGACCCTGACCTTGATCTTGTTGAACTTGATGTGAAAGGTCTCCTCTAGCCCCAGGCTCAGCATGCAGCAAGGTCAGATTATTTCTGAACAGCCTCTCCTTCAACCAAGTGATCTGAGGACACTTTCCTGCAGTACTTGAGGATTACATCAAGCCAGCAGCAGGAAGGGGAAGAAAAAGCCTTGGCACAGGTAAGTGAGAGCAAACCTAGAGAGACTACAGCAGCAGGATGAGATGGAAGAACAACCTGCAGCTTGCTACAAGGAAGAGAAACAAAAAAAATCCCAAATTACTGACTTCTACCCATCAGAACATCATCCATGGTCACTGTGCTCTAGCCTCAAGCCAGCCTGCTCTCACTGCAGCACCTCTGCCACTTTGGAAAGAAGCTAAGAGGTGCTAAGAAGGTTCATTGGCTGCCCAGGGAGGTGCTTCAGGCCCCATCCCTGGAGATTTATGAAGGTTTCCAAAGGCCTGCAAGTGAGAGGATGAGAGGCAGTGGCTTCAAACTACAGCAGAGCAGATTGAGATTGGATGTGAGGAACAAGTTCTGCAGCAGGAGGCTGCTGGAACACTGCAAGAGGTTGCCCAGGGAGGTGGTTGAGGCTCCATGGCTGGAGATGTTCAAGGGGAGGCTGGAGAGGGCTGTGGGCAACCTGATCTAGTGGAGGATGTCCCTGCTGAGTGCAGAGCTGCCCACCTCCCTGGGCAACCTCTTGCAGTGTTCCAGCAGCCTCCTGCTGCAGAACTTGTTCCTCACATCCAATCTCCATCTGCTCTGCTCTACTTTGAAGCCATTGCCCCTGGGCCTGTCCCTGCAGGCCTTTGGGAACAGTCTCTCTGCAGCCTTCTTGGAGCCCCTTCAGGTCCTGGCAGGCTGCTCTAAGGTCTCCCTGGAGCCTTCTCTTCTGCAGGCTGAACACCCCCAGCTCCCTCAGCCTGTCCCCACAGGGCTGTGCCCCATCCCCCTCCCCAGCCTTGTGCCCCAGACCCCTCCCCAGCCTTGTGCCCCAGACCCCTCCCCAGCCTTGTACCCCAGACCCCTCCCCAGCCTTGTTGCCCTTCTCTGGACACCTTCCAGCATCTCAACATCTTTCTCAACCTGAGCAGCCCAGAGCTGGACACAGCACTCCAGGGGTGGCCTGAGCAGTGCTGAGCACAGGGCAGGATGAGTTCCCTGCTCCTGCTGGCCACACTCTTCCTGATGCAGGCCAGGATGCCATTGGCCTTCTTGGCCACCTGGGCACACTGCTGGCTCCTCTTCAGCTGCTGTCCCCCAGCACCCCCAGGTCCCTCTCTGCCTGGCTGCTCTCAGCCACTCTGTCCCCAGCCTGTAGCACTGCCTGGGGTTGCTGTGACCAAAGTGCAGCACCTGGCACTCAGACTTGTTCAATGCCATCCTGTTGGACTCTGCCCATCTCTCCATCCTGTCAAGGTCCCTCTGCAGAGCCTCCTCCCCTCTAACAGATCCACATCTGCCCCCAGCTTGGTGCCATCTGATGATGGACTCCATCCCCTCCTCCAGATCATCAATAAAGATCTTGAGCAGGATGGGGCCCAGCACTGATTCCTGGGGGACACCACTGGTGCCAGGCTGCCAGCTGGCAGTGGCACCATTCAGCACCACTCTCTGGGCCTGGCTCTCCAGCCCATTTCTTGACCCATTTCAGAGTGCTCCTGTCCAAGCAGTGGTGCTCATCTTTCACCACCAGCTGCCTTTGCTCTCCAACTATGCTCTACCTTCATTTTTTTCCTTCAGCCCTCTGCCATCCAGACACTGAGAAAAGTTCTCAGCTCTGAGTCAATTCTTCCAACCCCTAACACCAAGGCCCTGCAGCAGGGGACTGAGGAGATGCCAGAGATGCTTCCATCAACTCAAGTTACCTCAGAAACCCACCCCAGCTTGGCAGATGGGTGGAAAGCACCCATGGCACAGACAGGCTCCCCTGTGCCTGCTGGAACCTGAGGGAAAGGTGGTGCAGAAAGCAGTTGGAGTAAACTTACTCAGGGAGTGCAAGTTTCACAATGAGGAGGTTCCTTTCTCCATTACCCTACTCACTGCTCCCCAGACACCTCCAACACACAGCCAGTGTGAATTCCCATCCCCCAACCTTGCTACTCAACCTCAGCAAACCCCCAGCACCTTGCCTTGGGGGAGGATCTCTCCTTGGGCAAAGCAGGCAAAGAATCCAACCCTGTGAGGAAGAACCAAGGGTGCACAGCAGGCCTGGGAGCTGCTGGGGCATGGTTTGAGGCTTTAAGAAACCACAGAGAAGCCTTCCAGGAGGACCAAGAGGTGCAGGGGGGACTGGAGAGTGTAACCTTTTGTTATTTCACTCCCACAATGCCTCCATCTCCATTGGTAAGGAGATTTAGGTCTGGTTCAGCCTGGCTCATGCTGCCAATTCAGGCCTGGTTCAGCCTGGCTCATGCTGCCAATTTAAGCCTGGTTCAGCCTGGCTCATGCTGCCAATTTAGGCCTGGTTCAGCCAGGCTCATGCTGCCAATTCAAGCCTGGTTCAGCCTGGCTCATGCTGCCAATTCAGGCCTGGTTCAGCCTGGCTCATGCTGCCAATTCAGGCCTGGTTCAGCCTGGCTCATGCTGCCAATTCAGGTCTGGTTCACCCTGGCTCATGCTGCCAATTTAGGTCTGGTTCAGCCTGGCTCATGCTGCCAATTCAGGCCTGGTTCAGCCTGGCTCATGCTGCCAATTCAGGTCTGGTTCACCCTGGCTCACGCTGCCAATTCAGGCCTGGTTCAGCCTGGCTCATGCTGCCAATTTAGGCCTGGTTCAGCCTGGCTCATGCTGCCAATTTAGGTCTGGTTCAGCCTGGCTCACGCTGCCAATTTAAGCCTGGTTCAGCCTGGCTCACGCTGCCAATTCAGGCCTGGTTCAGCCTGGCTCATGCTGCCAATTCAGGCCTGGTTCAGCCTGGCTCATGCTGCCAATTTAGGCCTGGTTCAGCCTGGCTCACGCTGCCAATTCAGGCCTGGTTCAGCCTGGCTCATGCTGCCAATTCAGGTCTGGTTCACCCTGGCTCATGCTGCCAATTCAGGCCTGGTTCAGCCTGGCTCACGCTGCCAATTTAAGCCTGGTTCAGCCTGGCTCACGCTGCCAATTCAGGCCTGGTTCAGCCTGGCTCATGCTGCCAATTTAGGCCTGGTTCACCCTGGCTCATGCTGCCAATTTAAGCCTGGTTCAGCCTGGCTCATGCTGCCAATTTAGGTCTGGTTCAGCCTGGCTCATGCTGCCAATTCAGGTCTGGTTCAGCCTGGCTCATGCTGCCAATTTAAGCCTGGTTCAGCCTGGCTCATGCTGCCAATTTAGGTCTGGTTCAGCCTGGCTCATGCTGCCAATTCAGGTCTGGTTCAGCCTGGCTCATGCTGCCAATTTAAGCCTGGTTCAGCCTGGCTCATGCTGCCAATTCAGGCCTGGTTCAGCCTGGCTCATGCTGCCAATTTAAGCCTGGTTCAGCCTGGCTCACGCTGCCAATTCAGGTCTGGTTCAGCCTGGCTCACGCTGCCAATTTAGGCCTGGTTCAGCCTGGCTCACGCTGCCAATTCAGGCCTGGTTCAGCCTGGCTCATGCTGCCAATTTAGGTCTGGTTCAGCCTGGCTCATGCTGCCAATTCAGGTCTGGTTCAGCCTGGCTCACGCTGCCAATTTAAGCCTGGTTCAGCCTGGCTCATGCTGCCAATTCAGGTCTGGTTCAGCCTGGCTCACGCTGCCAATTCAGGCCTGGTTCAGCCTGGCTCATGCTGCCAATTCAGGTCTGGTTCAGCCTGGCTCACGCTGCCAATTTAGGTCTGGTTCAGCCTGGCTCACGCTGCCAATTTAGGTCTGGTTCAGCCTGGCTCACGCTGCCAATTCAGGTCTGGTTCAGCCTGGCTCATGCTGCCAATTCAGGCCTGGTTCAGCCTGGCTCACGCTGCCAATTTAGGTCTGGTTCAGCCTGGCTCATGCTGCCAATTTAGGTCTGGTTCAGCCTGGCTCATGCTGCCAATTCAGGTCTGGTTCAGCCTGGCTCATGCTGCCAATTTAAGCCTGGTTCAGCCTGGCTCACGCTGCCAATTCAGGTCTGGTTCAGCCTGGCTCACGCTGCCAATTTAGGTCTGGTTCAGCCTGGCTCACGCTGCCAATTTAGGTCTGGTTCAGCCTGGCTCATGCTGCCAATTCAGGCCTGGTTCAGCCTGGCTCACGCTGCCAATTCAGGCCTGGTTCAGCCTGGCTCACGCTGCCAATTTAAGCCTGGTTCAGCCTGGCTCATGCTGCCAATTTAAGCCTGGTTCAGCCTGGCTCATGCTGCCAATTCAGGTCTGGTTCAGCCTGGCTCACGCTGCCAATTTAGGTCTGGTTCAGCCTGGCTCACGCTGCCAATTCAGGCCTGGTTCAGCCTGGCTCACGCTGCCAATTTAAGCCTGGTTCAGCCTGGCTCACGCTGCCAATTCAGGCCTGGTTCAGCCTGGCTCACGCTGCCAATTCAGGTCTGGTTCAGCCTGGCTCACGCTGCCAATTTAGGCCTGGTTCAGCCTGGCTCACGCTGCCAATTCAGGCCTGGTTCAGCCTGGCTCATGCTGCCAATTCAGGCCTGGTTCAGCCTGGCTCATGCTGCCAATTCAGGCCTGGTTCAGCCTGGCTCATGCTGCCAATTCAGGCCTGGTTCAGCCTGGCTCATGCTGCCAATTCAGGCCTGGTTCAGCCTGGCTCACGCTGCCAATTCAGGTCTGGTTCAGCCTGGCTCACGCTGCCAATTTAGGTCTGGTTCAGCCTGGCTCACGCTGCCAATTCAGGTCTGGTTCAGCCTGGCTCACGCTGCCAATTCAGGTCTGGTTCAGCCTGGCTCACGCTGCCAATTTAGGTCTGGTTCAGCCTGGCTCACGCTGCCAATTCAGGTCTGGTTCAGCCTGGCTCACGCTGCCAATTCAGGCCTGGTTCAGCCTGGCTCACGCTGCCAATTTAGGTCTGGTTCAGCCTGGCTCACGCTGCCAATTTAGGCCTGGTTCAGCCTGGCTCACGCTGCCAATTTAGGCCTGGTTCAGCCTGGCTCACGCTGCCAATTTAGGTCTGGTTCAGCCTGGCTCACGCTGCCAATTCAGGTCTGGTTCAGCCTGGCTCATGCTGCCAATTTAGGTCTGGTTCAGCCTGGCTCACGCTGCCAATTTAGGTCTGGTTCAGCCTGGCTCACGCTGCCAATTTAGGCCTGGTTCAGCCTGGCTCACGCTGCCAATTTAGGCCTGGTTCAGCCTGGCTCACGCTGCCAATTTAGGTCTGGTTCAGCCTGGCTCACGCTGCCAATTTAGGTCTGGTTCAGCCTGGCTCACGCTGCCAATTTAGGTCTGGTTCAGCCTGGCTCACGCTGCCAATTCAGGTCTGGTTCAGCCTGGCTCATGCTGCCAATTTAGGTCTGGTTCAGCCTGGCTCATGCTGCCAATTCAGGTCTGGTTCAGCCTGGCTCATGCTGCCAATTTAGGTCTGGTTCAGCCTGGCTCATGCTGCCAATTCAGGCCTGGTTCAGCCTGGCTCACGCTGCCAATTTAGGCCTGGTTCAGCCTGGCTCACGCTGCCAATTTAAGCCTGGTTCAGCCTGGCTCACGCTGCCAATTCAGGCCTGGTTCAGCCTGGCTCACGCTGCCAATTTAGGTCTGGTTCAGCCTGGCTCACGCTGCCAATTTAAGCCTGGTTCAGCCTGGCTCATGCTGCCAATTTAAGCCTGGTTCAGCCTGGCTCATGCTGCCAATTTAAGCCTGGTTCAGCCTGGCTCATGCTGCCAATTCAGGCCTGGTTCAGCCTGGCTCATGCTGCCAATTTAGGCCTGGTTCAGCCTGGCTCATGCTGCCAATTTAAGCCTGGTTCAGCCTGGCTCACGCTGCCAATTCAGGCCTGGTTCAGCCTGGCTCACGCTGCCAATTTAGGTCTGGTTCAGCCTGGCTCACGCTGCCAATTTAAGCCTGGTTCAGCCTGGCTCATGCTGCCAATTTAAGCCTGGTTCAGCCTGGCTCATGCTGCCAATTCAGGCCTGGTTCAGCCTGGCTCATGCTGCCAATTTAGGCCTGGTTCAGCCTGGCTCACGCTGCCAATTTAAGCCTGGTTCAGCCTGGCTCACGCTGCCAATTCAGGCCTGGTTCAGCCTGGCTCACGCTGCCAATTTAGGTCTGGTTCAGCCTGGCTCACGCTGCCAATTTAAGCCTGGTTCAGCCTGGCTCATGCTGCCAATTTAAGCCTGGTTCAGCCTGGCTCATGCTGCCAATTCAGGCCTGGTTCAGCCTGGCTCATGCTGCCAATTTAGGCCTGGTTCAGCCTGGCTCATGCTGCCAATTTAAGCCTGGTTCAGCCTGGCTCATGCTGCCAATTCAGGCCTGGTTCAGCCTGGCTCACGCTGCCAATTCAGGCCTGGTTCAGCCTGGCTCACGCTGCCAATTCAGGCCTGGTTCAGCCTGGCTCATGCTGCCAATTTAAGCCTGGTTCAGCCTGGCTCATGCTGCCAATTTAAGCCTGGTTCAGCCTGGCTCATGCTGCCAATTCAGGCCTGGTTCAGCCTGGCTCATGCTGCCAATTTAAGCCTGGTTCAGCCTGGCTCATGCTGCCAATTCAGGCCTGGTTCAGCCTGGCTCACGCTGCCAATTCAGGCCTGGTTCAGCCTGGCTCACGCTGCCAATTTAAGCCTGGTTCAGCCTGGCTCATGCTGCCAATTTAAGCCTGGTTCAGCCTGGCTCATGCTGCCAATTTAAGCCTGGTTCAGCCTGGCTCATGCTCCCTGGAGCAGCTGAGCTGAACTGGGAGCTGCATCACTTGAGTGAGGAGAGCAAAGCTTTGTATGTCAGGGGGGAGCATTCAGGCCTGGGATTTAGGCCTGGTTTGGAGGGAGTTTTGGCCTAAGGAGGTTTTGGGGAACCCATGGCCTAGGGATTTCTTTGTGCTTAACACTTTGCACTGCAGTTCCTGACCAGCACTTCCATTTCAACTTTCCAATCCTATCTGATCCTTGCCTGGAGTGTTTTTTTTTTTTTTTCTTTCCCCTCTTTGACTCCTTTGAGAAGGGTTTGAGAGCTCTGCCATGGTGGTTGGCTTGGGAAAGGACTGCAGGAAAAGGAAGCAGACCAACCTTTTTCAACATCTTGTTCTGTTTGTGGAAGAACTCCACTTTGATGTCACCACAGACTGGCAAAGGCTGAGGGAACTCAAAGTACATAAACTTGTCCTCACGTCTGGAGGGTCCTGAAGGGGAGGTGAAGATCTTTACCTTGAGCTGGTACACCACAAACTGAGGATCTGCAGGGCAAAACAGAGCAGCACCAGGTTAGGAACACCTCCTGAACAGGCACAGTGTGTCACAGTCACAGAGCTGTCAGGGCTGGAAGGGAGCTCAAGGCTCAGCCAGTCCCAACCCCCTGCCATGGGCAGGGACACCTCACACTCCAGCAGGTTGCTCACAGCCACCTCCAGCCTGGCTGCAAACACCTCCAGGGATGAGGCTTCCACCACCTCCCTGGGCAACCTCTGCCAGGCTCTCACCACCCTCCTGGCCAACAACTTCTTCCTCACAGCCAATCTCCAGCTCCCCACTTCTGCTTTTGCTCCATCCCCCCCACTCCTATCCCTCCCTCACACCCTCCAAAGTCCCTCCCCAGCTTTCTTGGAGCCCCCTGCAGATGCTGCAAGGCCACCAGAAGGTCTCCTGGGAGCCTTCTCCTCTGCAGCCTGCACAACCCCAACTCTCTCAGGCTGTCTGCAGAGCAGAGCAGCTCCAGCCCTCTGCTCCTCCTCCTGGCCCTTCTCTGGACCCCTTCCAGCCCCTCCACAGCCTTCCTGGCCTAGGGGCTCCAGACCTGGACCCAGAGCTCCAGGTGGGCTCTCAGCAGAGTGGAGCAGAGGGGGAGAATCCCCTCCCTGGCCCTGCTGGCCACACTTCTCCTGCTGCAGCCCAGGCTCTGCTTGGCTCTCTGGGCTGCAAGTGCTCACTGCTGGCTCCTGCTGAGCTTCTCCTCCCCCAGCACCCCCAAGGCCTTTCCTTCAGGGCTGCTCTCCAGCCAGTCCCTGCCCAGCCTCTCTCAGTGCCTGGGATTGCCCTGCCCCAGCTGCAGGACCCTGCACTGCTGCCATGACTTGGCTCAGTGGCAATGAACACCCAGCACTGGGCAGTTGCTACACCACAGCAGGACAGAAAGGAATTTTGTACTGATGCTTCACAGCTGCCAGGCATCTGCTTGCTCCTGACCAGCACAGGCTGCATCAGCAAACCAGAGGAATGGTTTCCAGGTGAGTTCATGCTTCATATGCCCCCACAGACAGGTTCATCTAGAGTTGGTTAGCTATTTATTGATCAACAGTATCAACCCAGGGTGGGAAGCAGCCCTGTAGAGAAGGCCTTGGGGGTGCTGCGGGTGCAGAGCTGGACAGGAGCTGGCACTGAGTGCTGCCAGCCCAGCCTGGTCTGGGCTGATCCCCAGCAGTGTGGGCAGCAGGGGCAGGGAGGGGATTCTGCCCCTCTGCTGTGCTCTGCTCAGACCCTCCCTGCAGTGCTGGGGCAGCTCTGGAGCCCTCAGCACAGCCAGGGAGCTGCTGGAGCAGGGCCAGAGGAGGCCACAGCAATGCTGGCAGGGCTGGAAGGGCTCTGCTGGGAGGCCAGGCTGGGAGAGTTGGGCTTGGGCAGCCTGCAGAGGAGAAGGCTCCAGGGAGACCTTCTGGTGGCCTTGCAGTGCTCCAAGGGCCCAGCAGAAAGCTGGGGACAGACTTCTGAGCAGGACCTCTTGTGCCAGGCCAAGGGGGGATGGTTTGGACTCAAAGAGGGAGGTTAAGAGTGCAGAGAAGGAGAAATGTTTGAGGCTGAGGGTGGGGAGAGCCTGGCCCAGGCTGCCCAGAGAGGTGGGAGCTGCCCCAGGCTGGCAGCAGTGCAGGTCAGGGTGTTTGGGGCTGTGAGCTGCTCTGGGTGGGGATGGCCCTGCTGGCTGCAGGGGGGTGGACTGGGGGAGCTTGAGAGGTCCCTTCCAATCCAAAGCACTGTGTGAGCCCATGCCTTACTTTTTGAACACCATGGCAAGAAGGATGCTGCTGCATTTGAAGCCAACACATCATTAAGCAAAGGTTTGTTAGCAATTCATGCTCCCCACGAGTTGAAAGATTAAAAATGTCTTCCAATAAAAAAGCAGCAAATCTCTCAACAGATCTATGGCACAGCTTAGCTTCAAGAAAGGAAAGTTCTGGTGAACCCTTCCAGTTTCAGACTGCAGTGAAACAATCAGGCAAGTCCTTAGCAGACCTCAGCCTGCTCCACCTGGCAGGATGCTAATGGCCACACTAACACAGCAGGCTTGGGGAAGTGAAGAGCTGAAGCATGACCTTCCATGTGCAGGCCTTCATGGCAGCTAACAGAATGGGAACCATCACAGCTTCACAGCTGGCACTGGGCTGGAAGGGAGCCTCCAAGGGCATCCTGTCCAACCCCCCTGCAGGCAGCAGGGACTCCTCCAACCAGAGCAGGCTGCCCAGGGACACAGCCAGGCTGAGCTTGAATGTCTGCAGGCATGGAGCCTCAACCCCCTCCCTGGGCAGCCTGTGCCAGTCTCTCCCCAGCCTCACTGTGCAGAACTCCCTCCTGATGTCCAACCTAACTCTGCCCTGCTCCACTTCCAAACCCTTGTCCCTCAGCCTATCCCCACAGCCCCTTCTGAACAGTCCCTCCCCAGCCTGCCTGGGGGTCCCCTGCAGATACTGAAATGCAGCTCTGAGGTCTGCCTGGAGCCCTCCTTTCTCCAGGCTGTACAGCCTCAATTTTTCCAGCCTGTCCCCATAGGAGAGGTTCTCTGATCATCTTTGTGGCCTCCTCTGGACCCTCTCCATCAGCCCCATGTCCTCCTTGTGTTGAGGACACAGCCCTGCAGGTGAGGTCCCCCCAGAGCAGAGGGGCAGGATCACCTCTCTCCAGCTCTGCCCATGCTGATTCAGACCCAGCCCAGGCTGCCCTTGGCCCTCACAGAGCTCCCCAAGCCCAGCTGCAAGGCTGAGAAGGTTCCCTGGAGAGCTGAGGGGGGTGGGGGAGGGGCTGCCAGGAAGGTACTCACTGCAAGTTCCGCTGCTGAACATGGGAATTGTTTCAAACATCATCTTGTGGAAGAGCAGTGCCACAGGTCTGTAGTCCAGGTGGTTCTTTAGCAGGTAGCTGTAGTAGTAGACATAACGTCTCTGGCTGGGAATGGTCACTCCCTAAACAGAGGGGAAACAGACATCAGAACCCAGCAGCAGCCCTGCTGAGCAGCACTGACACAGCTCCCACCATGAACCCCAGCATGGGGTGGGGAGGGACCTCCAGAGCTCCCCCAGCCCAACCCCTGCCAGGGCAGGAGCACCCAGGGCAGGGCACACAGAACACAGCCAGGGGGGTTGGAAAGGCTCCAGAGCAGGAGACTCCACAACCTCTCTGGGCAGCCTGCTCCAGGCTCCAGCACCCTCCCAGGGACAAACTTTTCCCTCCTCTTCCCCTGGCACCTCCTCTGCTCCAGCTTGCCCCCAGTGCTCCTTGGCCTGGCTCCAGCCCTGCACATCTTTCTCCCCAGCCATGAGGGCAGCCCTCAGGCTCCTCCTCTCCAAGCTCCAGAGCCCTCAGCTCCCTCAGGCTCTCCTCCTGAGGAAGATCTTCCACTGCCTGCAGCAGCTCTGGGGCTCTGGGATGGACTCTCTCAAGCACTTCCCTGAGGTCCTTCCTGAGCTGAGGGGCCCAGAACTGGACACAGGATTCCAGCTGTGGCCTCAGCAGGCAGAGCAGAGGGGCAGCAGAACCTCTCTGCCCTCCTCCCCACAGCCCTTCTGATGCAGCCCAGGCTGCCCTTGGCCTTCTTGGCCACCAGAGCACATTGCTGGCTCCTGGGCAACCTCCCATCCCCCAGCACCCCCAGGGCCCTTTCCCCTGCCCTGCTCTCCAGCAGCTCACTCCCCAACCTCTCCTGCTCCCTGGCCTTGTTCTTTGCCAGCTGCCAGACTCTGCCCTTGCCCTTGGTGGCTTTCATTCCATTGCTCCCTGCCCAGCTCTCAGCCTGCCCAGCTCTGCCTGAATGGCAGCACAGCCTGAGGGCTCTGCCCACTGCTCCCAGCTTGGTGCCATCAGCAAACCTGCTGGCCAAAGATAACTCAAGGCAAGTAAGCCATGAATGCAAAGGCAGCTGAAGCACTTGGAGTAAACCACTGTGGTTTATGCTGAGCACACCTCAGCAGCAGCTCCACTGCAGCCCAGCACAAAGCCCAGAGAGCAGCTGAGAGCTGCACTGCTTCCTCCCCTGCACAGACACAGCCATGCAGCTTTCCAGTGCAGTCACCTGTGGCACTTCTTTACTGTGGAGCATCCCAGGCACCCTAACTCCCAGCAAAGACCTAACCCACATCCAAACCGTTCCCCTACCTCCTGTAGACATTCACCTTTGCCCTAGAACACCTGCCCACAGCTCTTGCACTCATCCTGCAGCCCACTGGAGCAGCTGTTTGCACACAGCAGCTAGCAGCAGGCACCCACCAGCAGGACACTGCCTTTCCAGTTCCTTCAGTGTGTTTCTCCAAACATCCACCTCAAGCAGTGAAGCAAAGAAAGAAGATTTCCCACCCCCCCACGCACACATCTTAACCACTTCAGGTACCCTGAGGAGCAGGTAAAAGGTGGTGTTGTGCTGCTGCTTTCTGTGAGGGTGTGGAGTGGCAGATGTTCAGCAGGAGGCACCTTGACCATGCTCTCCATCTTTAAGCAGAGCAACAGTAGTTTAAGCCAGGACTGATTCTCATTTCCTTTGCTGCTGTCATTTGTTCTACTCAAGACCAACAAGACCTTTCAGTACAACATGGGCCTCTGAATTGTCTTCCCAAGAGCCCAGAGCAGAAGGTTTCACTAATAGGATCATAGAATGGTAGAAGCCACCTCTGTAAAGCAGTGATGAGTCCACTACAAGCCCTGTGCTTGCACAGTCACAGAACCACAGAATGCTCTGGCTTGGAAGGGAGCTCCAAAGCTCATCCAGCCCAACCCCCCTGCACTCAGCAGGGACATCCTCCACTAGATCAGGTTGCCCACAGCCCTCTCCAGCCTCCCCTTGAAGATCTCCAGCCATGGAGCCTCAACCACCTCCCTGGGCAACCTCTTGCAGTGTTCCAGCAACCTCCTGCTGCAGAATTTGTTCCTCATATCCCATCTCAGTCTGCTCTGCCCTCATTTCAAACCATTGCCCCTGGTCCTGTCCCTGCAGGCCCTGGTACCTGAAGGACCTCTCAGCTGAATTACAACTTGCTTTCAGAACAGAACCAGAGAACATTTTTATTGCCCATTTGAAATCAACCTTAAACTTCAACTAAGGGGAAGAGCTTTCAAGCTCTTGCAGCCAATATTTTCACACAGAAGTGATAAAAGACAAAAACCATAAACTTAACTTCCTAGCAAAAGAATTCCATGGACCCAACAACCCTGACTTGCAACTGCAGCAGGAAGGAAACCAAGTGTGAACTGGAGACAAAACAAAAAGGTTTTCCTACAGGAGTCCATCAACATTTGGGTCACAAAACATACAACACAGCAAGAGGGCCTGCAAGAAAGCTGGGGAGGGACTTTTTAGGCTCTCAGGGAGTGACAGCACTGGGGGGAATGGAACAAAGCTGGAAGTGAGGAGATTCAGGCTGGATGTGAGGAAGAAGTTCTTCCCCATCAGAGTGGTGAGAGCCTGGAATGGGTTGTCCAGGGAGGTGGTTGAGGCCCCATCCCTGGAGGTGTTTGCAGCCAGGCTGGATGAGGCTCTGGCCAGCCTGATGCAGTGTGAGGTGTCCCTGCCCATGGCAGGGGGGTTGGACAGGCTGAGCCTTGGGGTCCCTTCCATCCCTGACTGATTCAATGCAATGATCTCTAGGAACTGTTGGTCTTGGTACCTGCCCCAGCTCACAGCAGCCATCAACTACAAGCAGCTCAGGGTGCTTTTAATTCCTTAAGCATCTGGTCTGCTCACAGGAAAAACACACTCACCTTTTGCTACTACAAGAAGCAAAGGTTGCTTCTTGTCTCCTCAGCACCTTCAGCTGTTTCTAAATCACACAAAACTCCTCTCCCCTCCAGCACTTCTCCAATGACCTTCTGAAGCAGCCTTCTCCACTGCCCATGTTTTTGGTTCAGATAGCAGACTCAAAAAGGAGCTTGAAAGTTTGCTTTGCTGGGATCTCAGCTCCCTGCCAGAAAATCCCAGCCTCAGAGGAGACCATCAGGAATTGGACAGTGTTGCAAATCAGAGGAAAAACGTGGAGGTGTGGAAAAGGCATAGAATCATAGAATTGTCAGGGTTGGAAGGGAGCAGAAGGCTCAGCCAGTCCCAACCCCCTGCCATGGGCAGGGACACCTCACACTGCATCAGGCTGGCCAGAGCCTCATCCAGCCTGGCCTTAAACACCTCCAGGGGTGGAGCCTCAACCACCTCCCTGGACAACCCATTCCAGGCTCTCACCACTCTCATGGGGAAGAACTTCTTCCTCACATCCAATCTCCATCTCCCCACTCCTATCCCTCCCTCACACCCTCCAAAGTCCCTCCCCAGCTTTCTTGGAGCCCTCTTCAGATGCTGCAAGGCCACCAGAAGGTCTCCTGGGAGCCTTCTCCTCTGCAGCCTGCACAACCCCAACTCTCTCAGGCTGTCTGCAGAGCAGAGCAGCTCCATCATGCCCTTCTGACAAAGCTCCCCTCACTACAAGGAGATGGAGAAGTCAGAAGAGCTGACAGACAAAGGCCAACAGTCACCCAAACAGAAACCCAACAGCTTTTGGGCAGAGACAGACTCTCAGACTCAGCTGTGCAACATCTTCCTCCCCCCACTCCCTCCCCCTGGCTGACAGACTGTCTAGCAGCAGCCTCACCCACAACAGCTCTCAAGTGTTGCAGAGACCTCCATGCAGCTGCTGCAGCCAGCAGGCATTTGGGGAAAGCTTGGTACAGAAGCACTCCAGGTTGCTCCCTTGCCCAATTAGTCATATTCCTCTTGCAATTAAGAGACTTCCTTGCTGGCAAGGACTGAAGCCTCCTGAGGCTCCCTCTGCCATCCACATCAATGGCCACAGTGATCTTAGCTGAGTGTGATCCTAAATGAGCACCCTCTGCTTGCTTTAAGCAAGGGAAAATTGCTACCTAATTACAGCCAGTTTTCCTTCATCATCCATTAGCAACACCAACAAGAAAGCACTCTCCCTCCCTTCCCCCCCCAAAAAAAAACCCAACAAAACAAAACAAGCAACCCAATAACCATTTTTCTTGTCCCTAGGTGCAAACAAACTCTTTTGATGCCTCCTCTGAGGTCAGGAAGTCAGTTATATAAAAGGTGTGGTGAACTGTCAAAGCAGAGAGCAGCACTTGAAATCTGGGCCATCAGGGAAGGAAAAGCTCTCAGAGCCTGAACTGCAACACCTGGCTCCAAACCCTGCCCCAGGGATGATGTGGATCCTGTGCTGCCCATGGGGATTCTCCCCTGCAGGGGAGAACCAACTCTGCCAGCAGAGACACTGAAACCAAACCAAAGCTGCTGGCTGCAGACAGGAGTTGCAGTGAAGCTAAACAAGGCTCTAATAAGGACAGGCTGAGGGAGCTGGGGGTGTTCAGCCTGGAGAGGAGAAGGCTTCAGGGAGAACTCAGAGCAGCCTGCCAGGACCTGAAGGGGCTACAAGAAGGCTGCAGAGAGACTGTTCCCAAAGGCCTGCAGGGACAGGACCTGGGACAATGGCTTCAAAGTAGAGCAGAGCAGATTGAGGTTGGATGTGAGGAACAAGTTCTGCAGCAGGAGGCTGCTGGAACACTGCAAGAGGTTGCCCAGGGAGGTGGTTGAGGCTCCATGGCTGGAGATCTTCAAGGGGAGGCTGGAGAGGGCTGTGGGCAACCTGATCTAGTGGAGGATGTCCCTGCTGAGTGCAGGGGGGTTGGGCTGGATGAGCTTTGGAGCTCCCAGCCTGGGCTGTTCTGTGATTCTGAGGAGAAGTAGGAAGATCTCATTTCAGAGATGTTCATGGCTACAAGAACTCTCTGCTTGTCAGTGGTACAGACAGGCTCAGCAGTTGGACCTTTCTGGTCTGGTTATGTCTCATCAGTTGGAATGTAACCTCCTCATCTTGGCCCTCCTCTGGACCCTCTCCATCAGCTCCAGGTCCTTCCTGTGCTGAGGGCTCCAGACCTGCACACAGCACTCCAGGTGAGGTCTCCCCAGAGCACAGCAAAGTGGCAGAATCTCCTCTCTGCATCTCTGGCAGTGCTGCTTTGGATGCAGCCCAGGCTGCCCTTGGCCTTCTGTGCTGCAAGCTCACACTGCCTGCTCCTGGCCAGCTTCTCCCCCCCAGCACCCCCAAGGCCTTTTCCTCAGGGCTGCTTTCTAAGACCCCATCCCCCCGACTGAAGTGGAAGGGCAGCACCTCATGCAGCTGGCTGTGAGGCAGCCAAAGTCCAGCCTGAACTCTCCTTTTATTGGAAAGGAGCATCCAGCAGCACTCTGATGGCAGAGACCTCTGCCAGCAGGGACATTCACCTCTGGCACACACTGTACTGACTACACATCTCCAAACATCACCACACACCTTAAGACAACCTGAGGAGATGAACTCCTCACCCCAGCAGGCAAAATCAAGCTACAATAATCACAGACCACAGGGTCACAGGATGTTAGGTGGTGGAAGAGACCTCTGGAGAGCTTCCAGTCCCACTCCCCTGCCAGAGCAGGAGCAGAGAATCCAGCACAGGGCACACAGGAACACATCCAGACAGGACTGCAAAGGCTCCACACAAGGAGACTCCACAACCTCTCTGGGCAGCCTGCTCCAGGGCTCTGTAATGCTTACAATAAAGAAGTTTTTCCTCATGTGGAGGAGAAACTTCCTGTGCTGTAGTGCCCAGTGAAATGGACTGCCTGGGGAGGTGGTGGAGTCACCTTGTATAGAGCCCTGGAGGTATTCAGAAAAAGACTGGATGTGGCACTTGGAGCCACAGTGTAGTTGTCAGGAGGTGTTAGGTCATAGGTTGGACTTGATGATCTCTGAGGCCTTTTCCAATCTGGCTGATTCTGTAGCATACATCCACAATAATCCTCTTATTTGGGCTGAAAATGCTGAATGAGGAATTCCACTCCTCAGCTCTTCAATCTGCTACAACACAGCAGAATGCTGGTGAAAGGCTGGCTAAAGGAAACTGTCCAGAGCCTCTTGAACAGGGGATGCTGAAACCAGACTGGTTCAGTGTTAGAATCAGAGAACTGTCAGGGTTGGAAGGCTCAGCCAGTCCCAACCCCCTGCCATGGGCAGGGACACCTCACACTCCAGCAGGTTGCTCACAGCCACCTCCAGCCTGGCTGCAAACACCTCCAGGGATGAGGCTTCCACCACCTCCCTGGGCAACCTCTGCCAGGCTCTCACCACCCTCCTGGCCAACAACTTCTTCCTCACAGCCAATCTCCAGCTCCCCACTTCTACTTTTGCTCCATCCCCCCCACTCCTCTCCCTCCCTCACACCCTCCAAAGTCCCTCCCCAGCTTTCTTGGAGCCCCCTGCAGATGCTGCAAGGCCACCAGAAGGTCTCCTGGGAGCCTTCTCCTCTCCAGCCTGCACAACCCCAACTCTCTCAGGCTGTCTGCAGAGCAGAGCAGCTCCAGCCCTCTGCTCCTCCTCCTGGCCCTTCTCTGGACCCCTTCCAGCCCCTCCACAGCCTTCCTGGCCTAGGGGCTCCAGACCTGGACCCAGAGCTCCAGGTGGGCTCTCAGCAGAGTGGAGCAGAGGGGGAGAATCCCCTCCCTGGCCCTGCTGGCCACACTTCTCCTGCTGCAGCCCAGGCTCTGCTTGGCTCTCTGGGCTGCAAGTGCTCACTGCTGGCTCCTGCTGAGCTTCTCCTCCCCCAGCACCCCCAAGGCCTTTCCTTCAGGGCTGCTCTCCAGCCAGTCCCTGCCCAGCCTCTCTCAGTGCCTGGGATTGCCCTGCCCCAGCTGCAGGACCCTGCACTGCTGCCATGACTTGGCTCAGTGGCAATGAACACCCAGCACTGGGCAGTTGCTACACCACAGCAGGACAGAAAGGAATTTTGTACTCATGCTTCACAGCTGCCAGGCATCTGCTTGCTCCTGACCAGCACAGGCTGCATCAGCAAACCAGAGGAATGGTTTCTTGTTGAGCTTATCCTTAGAAGCCTAGGAAAGCTTTTTCCTTTGCCACAAGTGCACACTGAGCCAGCAGTGTTGCAGCTACACCAACCAGAGTCAAGCCCTTCGAGGAACCCCCTCGGTTGTGACCTCTGGAGGTCTTAAAGGGCTTGACCTACAACAGGAAAAGCAGAGAAAGAGAGAGGCAGGAGAGAAGAAGAACAAACATGAAACATAGCTCACCTTCTTGTCTCTGGTCCTCACTTCCCCATAGAAATCTAGGGCTTCTTGAGCCTTTAAAAACTTGCCTCGGTGCAACAAATACGCACAGATCATGACACCAGTTCGGCCCTTGCCAGCCTTACAGTGGATTGCTGCAACATGATTGTCATCTTCACTTAGCCATTGGTCAAGGTCTTCACAAAAGGGTTTGATAAGCTCTAGCTGTGGTGGGTTATGGTCTTCAAAAGGGTACTGTGCAACTGCAACGAGAAGGAAGTCATCAGTGCCCTGGAAGGAAGCGACAGCAAACGAGAGCTCAGCTGGGCAAGGCAGGCTCTGGGGCAAGCAGGCCAGGAAAGGTTCACTTCTACAGAAACCTCCTGCTCTGCTGGACAAATCTGTACCTCAGAGGTGAGGGGTTGAAAGAGAGCTCTGGAGAGCTTCCAGTCCAAGCCCCTGCCAGAGCAGGAGCAGAGAATCCAGCACAGGGCACACAGGAACACATCCAGACAGGGCTGCAAAGGCTCCACACAAGGAGACTCCACAACCTCTCTGGGCAGCCTGCTCCAGGGCTCTGGCACCCTCCCACTCAAGAAGTTCCTCCTCCTGGTGAGCTGCAACCTCCTGGGCTGCAGTTTCCATCCCTTGCCCCTTGGCCTATGCCAGGGCACAAGTGAGCAGAGGCTGTCCCTGTGCCTTCCTTCCTGCCCCCCAGCCCTCAGCTCTTGACAGACATTGAGCAGATCCCTCTCAGCCTTCTGCTCTGCAGACTGAACAGCCCCAGGGCTCTCAGCCTCTCCTCCCCAGGCACTGCTCCAGGCCCTTCAGCAGCCTTGCAGCCCTCCCTTGGCCTCTCTGCAGCAGATCCCTGTCCCTCCTGACCTGGGGAGCCCACAACTGGATGCAATATTCCAGCTGTGGCCTCAGCAGGGCAGAGGAGAGCAGAGGGGGAGGAGAACCTCCCTGGCTCTGCTGGCCACACTCTGCTGCATGCAGCCCAGGACCCCCTTGGCCTTCTTGGCCCCCAGGGCACATTGCTGTGCCAGGCAGAACTTGCTGCCCCCCAGCACTGCCAGCTCCTTCTGCTTGGGGCTGCTCTCCAGCAGATCCCCTCCCAACCTGTCCTGCTGCAGTTTATTCTTCCTGCCCAGCTGCAGGACTCTGCTCTCATCCTTGCTGACCCTCATTTTCAGCTCCATATTATACACAGTGCAGAGAATTCTCTTGCTGTCTTGGTGTGAGGTTGGAAGGGACCTTAAAAGACCATCTAGATGGGAACTCTCTCCTACTAGAACAGATTGTTCAAGCTCACCCAAGCTGCCTTTGAACACCTCTAGGCTTGGTGAACCTGTTCTAGTGCCTGACCACCTTCTTGGAGATGAGTTTTTCTAGGGTCTAATCTAAATCAAGCTTCTTCCAAGTCTGAAGCCATTACCCCTCCTTGTGAGCAGCCCCTCTCAAATACTGAAAGGCCACAATAAGTTTTCCCTGGAGTCTTCTCCTCTCCAGGCTGAACAACCCCAGCCTGTTGTCAGAGGAGAGTTGCTCCAGCACAGCTGCAGCTTAAGGCTGGGCAGGGACTGGCTGGAGAGCAGCCCTGAAGGAAAGGCCTTGGGGGTGCTGGGGGAGGAGAAGCTCAGCAGGAGCCAGCAGTGAGCACTTGCAGCCCAGAGAGCCAAGCAGAGCCTGGGCTGCAGCAGGAGAAGTGTGGCCAGCAGGGCCAGGGAGGGGATTCTCCCCCTCTGCTCCACTCTGCTGAGAGCCCACCTGGAGCTCTGGGTCCAGGTCTGGAGCCCCTAGGCCAGGAAGGCTGTGGAGGGGCTGGAAGGGGTCCAGAGAAGGGCCAGGAGGAGGAGCAGAGGGCTGGAGCTGCTCTGCTCTGCAGACAGCCTGAGAGAGTTGGGGTTGTGCAGGCTGGAGAGGAGAAGGCTCCCAGGAGACCTTCTGGTGGCCTTGCAGCATCTGAAGGGGGCTCCAAGAAAGCTGGGGAGGGACTGTTCAGAAGGGGCTGTGGGGATAGGACAAGGGGCAAGGGCTTGGAACTAGAGCAGAGATGACTTAAGTTGGACATCAGGAGGGAGTTCTGCACAGTGAGGCTGGGGAGACACTGGAACAGGCTGCCCTGGAGACATTCAGGATCAGCCTGGATGTGTCCCTGGGCAGCCTGCTCTAGCTGGAGGTGTCCCTGCTGCTTGCAGGGAGGTTGGACAAGATGCTCTTTGAGGGTCCCTGCCAACCCACTGCAAGCTGTGAATCATGAATTTAGAGAAGTCACTTTTTGCAGCAGGTGGAAATGAAATAAGGAATTTATTTGGAACCCTCTAAGAAAAAAATTTAAAAGGCTGTTAGGAGATGCTGTGAATTTGTCCATCCAACTTCCAGTCTACCTCAACTCCATCCAGTCAGGTTCCCATGAAAAGAAGACATGAAAGTAGTCCTGAAAGAACAGCCTGAGAAATCCCAAGTGCTAAGAGCATGCTGAAGATGCTCTCCAAGGCTGGCTTCAAAGGCAAATCTGAAGAAACTTTCTTGAAAGACACAAATCAGGTTCCCTGGCCTGGTGCAGAGGAATTAAGAGCTCAGAAAGCAACTTTAGAAAACATTAAGCAGCACAATCTTGAGCAGGTGCTTGAGCAGATGCAGGTCCTGCATGGATTTAGGTTCCTAACACTGGAAAACACAGCATGGGGAACAGTTCTGGTGACTCAAGCTCCCACACCTTGCAAGAACATTTGGCTGTGGCAAAGCAGAAGAGAACGTCCAGCATGGAAGTTCCTTCAGAAACTGCAAAACCTTCAGGAGGAGTCCAAAGAAGGAGACCTTTCAATACTTAGTCTTGAATTTGATGCAGGAATATCCAAGTTAAGTAATGACTTGCTTTGGTGTTTCATGCTAAGTGGACAAATAAAAGGGTCCCTTGGAAATGAATTCACTTCAGAAGAGCTTGGAAATATCCTTACAGATAATCTTGATCTAGGTTATTATTCACCTGAACCCCAGATTATTATTCACCTGAACCCCAGATTATTATTCAAATTAAACCCAGATTGTTATTCACCTGAAACCAAGATAATTATTCACCTAAACCCAGATTATTCACCTAAACCCCAGACTGTTATTCACCTAACCCCCATATTATTATTCACCTAACCCCAAGATTATTATTCACTTAAATCCCAGATTATTATTCACTTAAACCCCAGATCATTCTTCACCTAAAACCAGATTACTCATCTAACCCTCTGATTATTATTTACCCAAACCCAGATTATTCACCTAACTCCAGATTCTTATTCACCTAGACTCAGATTATTATTCACCTAAAACCAGACTGTTCACCTAACCCCAGATTCTTATTCACCTAGACTCAGATTACTATTCATCTGAACTCAGATTATTCACCTAAAACCAAGATTCTTATTCACCTAAACCCAGATTCTTATTCACCTAAAACCAAGATTCTTATTCACCTAAACCCAGATTCTTATTCACCTAAAACCAAGATTCTTATTCACCTAAACCCAGATTCTTATTCACCTAAACCCAGATTCTTATTCACCTAAAACCAAGATTCTTATTCACCTAAACCCAGATTCTTATTCACCTAAACCCAGATTCTTATTCACCTAAACCCAGATTCTTATTCACCTAAAACCAAGATTCTTATTCACCTAAACCCAGATTCTTATTCACCTCAAACCCAGATTCTTATTCACCTAAACCCCAGGTTGTTATTCACCTCAACCCAGACAGTTATTCACCTGAACCCAAGATTATTCTTCACTTGAACCCAGATTATTCTTCACCTGAACCCAGATTATTACTCACTCAAACCCAAGATTATTACTCACCCAAACCCAAGATTATTAGTCACCTGAACCCAAGATTATTCTTCACCTGAACCCAGATTATTCTTCACCTGAACCCAGATTATTCTTCACCTGAACCCAGATTATTACTCACTCAAACCCAAGATTATTACTCACCCGAACCCAAGATTATTACTCACCTGAACCCAAGATTATTCTTCACCTGAACCCAGATTATTCTTCACCTGAACCCAGATTACTCTTCACCTGAACCCAAGATTATTCTTCACCTGAACCCAAGATTATTCTTCACCTGAACCCAAGATTATTCTTCACCTGAACCCAGATTACTCTTCACCTGAACCCAGATTACTCTTCACCTGAACCCAGATTATTACTCACCTAAACCCAGATCATTCCTCACCTGCACCCCAGATTGTTATTCACCTAAACCCAGATTAGACAGAAGGATGAAATTCCTCCCTGTGAAGCTGATGAGACCCTGGTGCAGGTTGCCCAGAGAAGCTGTAGAAGCTCCATTCCTGGAACCAGTCCAGCTCAGGTTGGACAGGGCCCAGAGCAACCTGGGCTGGTAGGAGGTGTCCCTGCCCATGGCAGGGGGTTGGACCTGGATGATCTTTAAGGTCCCTTCCAACCCAACCCATTCTGTGCATCTAAATCAGATGGGAATTCATCTTCAAAGCAAGAGCAGTTTTTTCTCCCAGAGCTTTTGTTTCTATCAGCAGTGAGAGTGGTTTGTGTTCTCCAGCTTCATTTTGAAGCGATGCTTCTCAACAGCACCAAGAGCAAAAAAGGACTTCTGTAAGCTTTCCCCTTTCCACCTTCACAGAGGGTCTGCAGAGTGAATTGAACACCAGCCTCTACAGAAGCCATCCTGCCAACACTGAGAAAGGAAATTCTGCTCCCGTTAACTGCCAGGGAGATGCCTTTTGGGAAGCACCACCAATACAGCAAGTGGCTCAGACGGCTCCAAGCAATCCAACATCATTCCTTGGGCCCAAAATCTCCTCTGTTATTGTTCAGCAGCTTCTCTTTTATACCTTCAACTCAGAAACTGAAACTGCCCTAAGTGTGGCCAGCAGCTCAAGAGAGGTTCTCTTCCCCCTTCCCTCTGCCCTAGGGATACCATACCCACAGCACTGGCTCCTGTTCTGGGCTCCCCAGTTCAAGAGAGACTGGGAACTACTGGAGAGAGTCCAGGGCAGGCTGAGGGGCCTGGAGCAGCTCTGTGAGGAGCAAAGGCTGAGAGCCCTGGGGCTGATTGAGCTTGGAGAAGAGCAGCCCCAGAGGGCAGCTGAGCAATGCTCAGCAAGAGCTGAAGGAGCTGTGGGGGGCAAGAGGTTGGGACCAGGCTCTGCTGGGTGGTGCCCAGGGACAGGACAAGGGGCAAGGGGCAAAGTGGAACCCAGGAGGAGAAAGATAATTGGTGTGAGAGTGCTGGAGGCCTGGAGTGTCCTTCTCTGGAGAGATCCCCAAGCACCCCCCTGGATATTGTGATCCTGAGCAACCTGCTGAAGGGTCAGAGGGGCTGGACTGGATGACCTCCAGGGGTCCCTTCCAAGTCCCACCAAGAGCAGAACAGCCAGTGGTGAGCACAGACTTACCTCTGCAGTTAAATTTGGCGGTGTCATAATGTCTTTCAGCACATCTGCAAAAGGAGAAACACAGCCAAGAGTTCAAGACGAGTCTCTGAGGCACCCACCCCCCATCATCTGCCACCCCTTCCAACACACAAACCCAACCCAGGGGAGAATCATCTGTGCCCATCACCTCTACCAGCCCACATTTCCCCTGCAGGTTACACACAGAACATCTGGCTTGTTGCAGCGGCCTAAAGCCCCTCCCTTACATCTCCCTTCCCTATGGGAACTGCAGTGTCTCAGTGTGACCTTCAGGAGTGTCTCAGTGTGACCTTCAGGAGAGCTTCACCCAAGGCAGGCACTGCTCCACTCCTGCTTTCTACCACTGAGGCATCACCAGCTCCAGCAGCTTTCTGCTCCCACGCAGAGAGGAGGCAGCTATGACCCTCTGATGTTGACTGAACTCTGAACATATCAAGATGCCTCAATGGCAGCCTGGCTGCTGGGATGAGGAGGATCATCAGGACCTCCCCATGAGGATGGGCTGAGGGAGCTGGGGGTGTTCAGCCTGGAGAAGAGAAGGCTTCAGGGAAACCTCAGAGCAGCCTGCCAGGACCTGAAGGGGCTCCAAGAAGGCTGCAGAGAGACTGTTCCCAAAGGCCTGCAGGGACAGGACCAGGAGCAATGGCTTCAAAGTAGAGCAGAGCAGATGGAGATTGGATGTGAGGAACAAGTTCTGCAGCAGGAGGCTGCTGGAACACTGCAAGAGGTTGCCCAGGGAGGTGGTTGAGGCTCCATGGCTGGAGATCTTCAAGGGGAGGCTGGAGAGGGCTGTGGGCAACCTGATCTAGTGGAGGATGTCCCTGCTGAGTGCAGAGGGCTTGGACTGGATGAGCCTTGGAGGTCTCTTCTGGCCCTGAGCATTCTATGATTCCAGTGCTCCTGGAGCTCTCCTGCACCTGCCTAGGACCATGGTGGTGACTCAAGGCTCCCTTTGTGTTTACTACCTGAAATGATTTCCAAGCTCACCCTTTAGTGGATGTTCTAAGACTGACAAGCAATCATTCAGCAAGTCCTGGGTGCAGCCATAGCTAAGAAAATCTTGGGAGTGCTCTGCAAGGCAGACATCAGGGATGAGCCAAGACCTTCCCTGTGCTCTCAGGTTGTACCTCCTGGGTGTGTGCAAGTCCTGATGCAGCCCTCCCTGGGGGCTTCTTTAGTCACAAGGTGTTGTTAACCAGTTCAGGGGTGTCCTTTGACCAGCTGGCAATGCTGCCTTGGTCCCTGAGCTCTTCCCAAGCTTGGCAACAGGCTCTTGACAAGGAATTGTTGCCTTCTCCTGCCTCATGAGATGTTTTCCTTGGTCAGTGCTGCAGCTGTTTTCAGCACAGAGGAGTGGAACCCAGAGCAGAAATCCTGCTTCAGGGGCAGGTGAACATTGCTGACAGCTAAAGCTGCAAAGCACAGGAGCCAGCCTGCAGCATGGCCTTTGGGAGGAGCACCCAGGGAAATGCTGGGGGCTAGGCAGGAGGAGATGAAATACAACCAGGCAGCTGTGAGACAAGGCCCAGCTGGATCCAGTTTCTAACCCTGATGTCCCTGCTGAGAGCAGAGGGCTTGAACTGGATGAGCTTTGGAGGTCCCTTCTGACCCACACCACTGTTTGCTTCCATGACTTCAGAGGCCCTCAGCTAGGGCAACCCAAACAAGAGTTCTGCCTCCAGTGACAGGAGCACAGCCCAACCACCAGTCAGCCACAAGACCTCTCAGTACTGTCACACAGGTGACTGGCACCAGGCACTGACTGTGCTCCAGATTTTCTTGTCCAATATGTTCATCAATGACCCTGATGGAGTGGACCCTCAGGCACTTTGCTGATGACCCCAAACTGGGAGCAGAGGCTGACAGCCTCAGGCTGTGCTGCCATCCACCCAGCCAGACCTGGCCAGGCTGCAGAGCTGGGCAGAGGGAACCTTATGGAGTTCACCAAGGCCAAGGGCAGGGTCCTGGCCCTGGGGAGGAACAACCTCCTGCAGCAGCACAGGGGAGGGAGCACCTGCTGGGCAGCAGCTCCATGGAGAAGGAGCTGGGAGGCCCTGCTGATAAATTCTCCAGAGAACAGCAATGTGTCCTTGTGGCCAAGAAGGCCATGGGTACCCTGGAGTACATTAAGACTGGTTGCAGCAGATCAAGGGAGGTTCTCCTTCCCCTCTACTCTGCCCTAGTTAGACTACATCTGGATTCTTGTGTCTGGTTCTGAGGGAGACAGGTCTACTGGAGAGAGTCCAAGGATGGAAAGAGTCCAAGAGAGTACAAGGATGCTGAAGGGACTGCAACACCTGTGTGAGGAGGAAAGGCTGAGAGCCCTGAGGCTGTTGGGCCTGGAGAAGAGAAGGCTGAGAGGGGATCTGATCAATGGCTATCAATACCTGCAGGGTGGCTGGCAGGAGGATGGAGCCAGGCTCCCTCCAGTGATACTCAGTGCCAGGAGGAGGGGCATTGGGTGTGAACTCCATCACAGGATGCTCCACCTCAACATGGGAAACAAACCTCTTTGGTGTGAGGGTGCTGGAGCTCTGGAGCAGGCTGCCCAGAGAGGTTGTGGAGTCTCCTCTGGAGACTTTCCAGACCCACCTGGATGTGTTTCTGTGTGTCTGCCCTGGGTGACCCTGCTCTGGCAGGGGGGTTGGACCCCATCTCCAGCACTGCCTTTCATCCCTACCCTTCTGTGACTCTACTTCTCTCAAAGACACCAAGAGGCCAGGCAGGCAGTTTCCTCCTCACAGAACGTTTCTGAAGACTCTGGAGTTGCACCCCAGTCTTGCTCACCACCTGTGGCCAGTGGTGTCCCCCAGGGATCAGTGCTGGGCCCAGTTCTGTTCAATATCTTAATCAAATCAATGACCTGGCTGAGGGCATTGAGGGGACCCTCAGCAAGTTCTGATGGTACAGAACTGGGGAGGGTGGCTGACAGCCCTCAGGCTGTGCTGCCATCCCAGGAGAGCAGGACAGGCTGGGAGCTGGCTGCAGGCAAACCTCATGGAGATCAACAAGGACAAGGTCAGGGTCCTGCAGCTGGGGAGGAACAGCAGCAGGCACCAGGACAGGTTAGGAGCTGCCCTGCTGGAGAGCAGCTCCATGGAGAAAGAGCTTGGAGTGCTGGTGGGCAGCAAGTTCTGCATGGCACAGCAAAGTGCCCTGGTGCCCAGGAGAGCCAAGGGGGTCCTGGGGGCAGCAAGCAAAGTGTGGCCAGCAGGGCTGGGGAGGTTCTGCTGCCCCTCTGCTCTGCCCTGCTGAGAGCACAGCTGCAATCCTGTGTCCAGGTCTGGGCTCCCCAGGTCAGGAGAGACAGAGAGCTGCTGGAGAGAGGCCAAGGGAGAGGCAGGAGGAGGAGTTGGGGACTTGAGCATCTCCCCTGTGGAGAGAGCCTGAGAGCCCTGGGGGTGTTTAGTGTGGAGAGGAGAAGGCTGAGAGGGATCTGATCAATGTCTGTCAGTAGCTGAGGGCTGGGGGGCAAGGGGAGGGGGCCAGGCTCTGTTGGGGGGTGCTCAGTGATAGGACAAGGAACAATGGAGACAAAGTGGAACAGAGAAGGTTTCAGCTCAGCATGAGGAGAAACTTCTTTGGTGTGAGGGTGCTGAAGGTCTGGAGCAGGCTGCCCAGGGGGTTGTGGAGTCTCCTTCTCTGGAGCCTTCCCAACCCCACCTGGATGTGTTCCTGTGCAGACTGCCCTGGGTGACCCTGCTCTGGCAGGGGGTTGGACTGGGTGATCTCTGGAGGTCCCTTCCACCCTCTGATGTATTGTGACACCACGAGTGGCATGCTGAAAGGGAACAAGCTCAGATCAGATGCTGAGGGGAAGCTACAAGGAGGCAAAGAAGTGGATTTCTTTCATCCTTTTCCTTGGGGCTGGTCCTTGCAGGCAGAGTGCTGGGTCCCTACCAGGTGCAAGTGAAAATGCAGCTCAGAAAGGGTAATGGGAACAATCTTGCCTCAAAAGAAGAGGACTCCAGGTTGAACCACAATGATTAGAAGTCACTGCAGCAGGCAAAACACATCTGGAGGTTGTGCTCTGACTCTAACCCTGTCCTCTGCCCTGCAGTCTCAGGACTGGTCTGAACTCATCTTTCCTCACCAGCAGTGCTGAGACTGCAGCCTTTGGAGCTGGATGAAGCCTCCCTGACACCATCATTCACACCAAGAGGTAGGCTCCTACTTGAGTAACTGCTCCATGTGTGGCAGTTTTAGGCTATGCCTTCACACATTTTTCCACAGTTCTTGAACAGCAAGTGGCAGAAGGTAAATAAATCACTAGTGGGGGGCAAAAGGAAAATAATCACAGTTCTAAACAATCCCAGTGGAAAAATAATGGACTTAAACTAGATGTGCAAAACGATCTAGAGAGATTTTTTTTTGCTTCTTCAGCTCTGGCTGATGCTTCTTCCTGGCTTTA
>NW_026539320.1:0-39367 GCF_027791375.1 Indicator indicator | reverse complement strand
ACGTGCCGAAAGTCGAGCCAGCGGGGAAGGTGCCCAGCCTGGATGAGCAAACAGCTCCTGAAGGAATGAAGGGCAAAAAAGAGGGGAAATCACCTTGGGAAAGGGGGGAGGCAACTCAAGGCACGTTTAAGGATGTTGTTAGAACATGTCGGAGAGAAATCAGAGAGGCAAAAGCCCAGCTAGAACTCCAAGTGGCCACTGCTGTGAAAGACAATAAAAAGCATTTTTAGAAATATCTTAATGGTGAAAAGAGGGCAAGAAGAACCTCCACTCTTGATTGGACCTGGAGGGAAGCATTGTAACTAAAGGCTGAGCTTCTAAATACCTTCTTTGCCTCCATTTTCAACAGCAAGGCAGGAGGACTTTGGGACAACTGACCTCCTGAACTGGTAGATGGGGTCAGGGAGCAGTGTAGTACCCCTGACTTCCATGAGGAATTAGTTTGGGACTTGCTGAGCCACCTGGATACTCACAAGTGCATGGGACTGGATGGGATCCATCCAAGGGTGCAGAGAGAGCTGGCAGATGAGCTGGCCAAGCCTCTCTCCATCCTTTTCCACCAGTCCTGGCTGACTGGAGAGGTCCCAGACGACTGGAAGCTGGCCAAGGTGATGGCCATCCACAAGAAGGGCCGGATGGAGGAACCTGGAAACTCCAGGCCTGTCAGCCTGACCTCAGTGCCAGGGAAAATGATGGAGCAGATGGTCTTGGGGGCAATCACTGCACACCTGAAGGATGGCCAAGGGATCAGGCCCAGCCAGCATGGATTTAGGAAGGGCAGGTCCTGCCTGACCAACCTGATCTCCTTACGTGCTCAGGTGCCTGCCTGCTGGATGTGGGGCAGGCTGTGCATGAAGTCTACCTGGACTTCAGCAAGGCCTTTGACTCCATCCCCCACAGCAAACTCCTGGCCAAGCTGGCAGCCCCTGGCCTGGACAGGAGCACCCTGTGCTGGGTTAGGAACTGGCTGCTGGCTGTGGCCAGAGAGGGGTGGGGAATGGTGCCACTGCCAGCTGGCAGCCAGTCACCAGTGGTGTCCCCCAGGGATCAGTGCTGGGCCCCATCCTGTTCAATCTCTTTCTTGATGATCTGGATGAGGGGATTGAGTCAGTCCTCAGTACATCTGCAGATGACACCAAGTTGGGAGCAGGTGTTGATCGGTGAGAGGGTAGGAAGGCTCTGCAGAGGGATCTTGCCAGGCTGGGCAGATGGACAGAGCCCAACCGGATGGCATTCAACAAGTCCAAGTGCCGGGTGCTGCACTTTGGCCACAACAACCTCATGCAGAGCTGCAGGCTGGGGACAGAGTGGCTGAGAGCAGCCAGGCAGAAAGGGCCCTGGGGGGTACTGCTTGACAGTAGGCTGAACATGAGCCAGCAGTGTGCCCAGGTGGCCAAGAAGGCCAATGGCATCTTGGCCTGCATCAGGAAGAGCGTGGCCAGCAGGGGCAGGGAAGTCATCCTGCCCTGTGCTCAGCACTGCTTACGCCACACCTCGAGTCCTGTGTCCAGTTCTGGGCTCCTCAATTTAAGAAGGACATTGAGAGACTTGAAGGGGTCCAGAGAAGGGCAACGAGGCTGGGGAGAGGCCTGGAACACAAACCCTACGGGGAGAGGCTGAAGGAGCTGGGATTGTTTAGCCTGCAGAAGAGGAGGCTCGGGGTGACCTCATTGCTGTCTACAACTGCCTGAAGGGAGCTTGTAGCCAGGAGGGGGTTGGGCTCTTCTCCCAGGCAAGCAGCACCAGAACAGGAGGACACAGTCTGAAGCTGTGCCAGGGGAAGTTTAGGCTGGAGGTGAGGAGAAAGTTCTTCACGGAGAGAGTTGCTAGGTGTTGGAATGTGCTGCCCAGGGAGGTGGTGGAGTCACCATCCCTGGAGGTGTTCAAGAGGGGATTGGACGTGGCACTTGGTGACATGATTTAGTAGTCATGAGGTCTGGGGTGACAGGTTGGACTTGATGATCCTTGAGGTCTTCTGCAGAGCTCTCTCTTTGCTTTTCGCTTCCCTGCGGTCTGTTGCTTTTGCTTATTATTGTTATTAAAATTGCTTCTAGCTTATTATTAGCTTTTGTCATTTTTTTTCCTCCCCTCTCCCCCTGTCCATTTAAGAGGGGAGTGATGGAGTGGCTTTGGTGGGCATCTGGCCTCCAGGCCAGGGCCAAACCACCACAACAGCCTCCTACCATCACATCTGCCCCCAGCCCTTCTCTATTTGAGAAGAGCAGATCAAGCAGAGCCTGAGCCCTGGGAGGCTCACTTAACAGCTGCATCAAGAAGTTGTCCTCCATACGCTCTAGGAACCTTCTGCACTGCCTCCTCTCTGCTGAATTAAGTTCCCAGCAGATGTCTGGCAGGTTAAAGTCCCCCACAAGGACAAGATCTGATGATCTTGAGACAGCTTCCAGTTGCTTATAGAGTATTTCATCTGCCTCCTCATCCTGCTTGGCTGGTCTATAACAGACTCCAATCAGGATGTCACTTTTGTGAGGCCTCCCTCTGATTCGAACCCACAGGCACTCAATCCTTTCATCCTCTCCCTCAAGTTCTTTGGCATCAAGAGATTCCCTAATGGACAGGGCCACCCCTCCTCCTCTTCTCCCTCGCCTGTCTCTCCTAGAGAGATTGTGACCCCCAGTGCACTACTCCAATGATGGGACTCGTCCCACCATGTTTCTGTGATGGCAATTAGATCATAGTCTGCCTGCTGCACCCTGACGTCTAGTTCCTCTCATTTGTTACCCACACTGTGTGCATTGGTGTGCCTGCACTTCAGCTGGGCTGTTGATTTCTCAATTAACCCTAATTTATGTCCCACTCTCTCATCTCCAAAGAGACCGATTTCCTCACCCAGCCCCTTCAGACCTAGTTTAAAGCCCTCCCAATGAGCCCTGCCAACTCCAATGCTAGTACCCTCCTGCCCTCTCGAGATCAATTCAGCCCATCAAGGTCCAGCAGGTCGAGTGCACCAAAAGTTGCCCCTTGATCAAAGAACCCAAAATTCTGTTGCTGGCACCATCCCTTAAGCCAATGTGTCCCAGAGGAGGAGTTTAGCCTCGGCTGCAGCCGGGAACGGTGAGCTCAGCCAGGAGAAGGGATCCTGGCAATGTGACAGAAGTCATCAGAGAGGTGGTCGGACCACTGAGGAAACCCTGCAGGGAGCCAAGGAGGTCAGGCAGTGCAGCCCTGGGACAGGGAAAGGGAAGGGAAGGGAAGGCAAGGCAAGGCAAGGCAAGGCAAGGCAAGGCAAGGCAAGGCAAGGTGAGGCCATGGAGCCCACCCAGAGAAGCAGAGGGGAGCTGGTGGCCTGGACATCACCATGGCAACCAAGAGGGCTGTGGGGATCATAGTGCCACAGGCCTGGCCAAGGGCATCACCATGGCAACCAGGGGTACTTGTCATGCCCATGGGTGTGGGCAGGGCTCTGTGCAGGCCACACCCAGAGGCCATTGTGAGGCAGTACCCAGAGGGTATTTAAGGAGCTCTGTCCCCGGGGACACCACTCCCAGAGGAGCAGCTCTCAGGAGCAGCATCTCCCCTGGGTGCCCTCAGCAGCTCTGCGCCAGCGGAGGCCTCGGGTTCCCCGCCTTGAGCCAGCAAAGAGGGTGAGGGGTGAGGAAAGTGCTGAGGCTTGGCCATCCAGCATGGGGCTGAGAGCATCCTCCCAGAAGGAGGCCAGGGCTGCCCTGCCCACACTCCCCAGGTGTGACGCCGCTACTCAGACGGAGTGCTGGCTGCCACAGCCTGCCAGCCGTGTGCTGGAGAGGGAGCTCTGCCTGCCCCCTGTGCCTGTGCCAGGCTCAGCTGGCAGCACGCACACGGAGCAGGACAGAGCAGGCCGTGAGGCTTTAGAGGAGCTTCAGTGCATGGTGAAGGAGCTGAGCCAGATGGTGAGTAGGGGCAATGGGAGAGGACTCTCAGGTGTTCAGGACATGGCACTCTGGGACATGCTTCAGTGGCCGTGCTGCGCTTGATGCTTGGACTCCAGGATCTTCAAGGGCTTTGCCCCCCAAAACGATTCCATCACTCCGTGGCACTATGGCCATGGACAAGGAGGGCAATGCCTGCTGCCAGCCACCACCAAGGGGCTACTGAGCCAGCAGCACAGCAGGCAGCAGGCCAGGGATGGGCTCAGGTGGGAGGGGATGGATGGGCACGGGGGGGGCTACGCTGGGAGGGGCAGTGCCGGGGCCTGGGGGTGTCAGGGGAGCTAGGCCACAGGGACTTCACAAGGGCAAGGGCCCTTCTCCTCACACAGCCTCTCCTCACCTTCTCTTGCAGACTGACAGCCTGATAGAAGACTTGGAGACACTGCTCTGCACTCAGGACAGCGTGCCCACTGTGCCAGCCTTGCCACCTGTCCCCACAGCCAGCGAGATTTTGCTGAATGCAGACGACTTCATGGTGAAGGGCGTCACAGGCCAGGCTAAGCTCATGGTTCAGCAGGAGGAGCAGCAAGAGCTGCAGTCCTTTCAGGAGCATTTTCTAGATGCAGCCAAGTGCCTTGAGAGGGACACCATGGGCCAGGCTCTGCTCCTGCTTCAGCTCCAGCAGGAACAACAAGAAGCAGCCCCAACTTTGCAGGCCCCAAGAGCACCAAGCACTCTGGCAGCCCTTCAGGACACCATGGAGGCTCCATGGGCTGGAGAGAGCAGCACAGCTCCTCTCGCTCCTGCAGAACAGCAGGAAAAAGCCACCCCAGCTTCTCCTGTGCTGCCTGAGTCTCTCACGGCCCAAGGCTTGCCAACAGCAGGAACCGCTCCAGCAGCCTCTCAGGACACAGTGCAGAGCCTGGAACCTGTGGTGTGCAACCTCAGAGCCCACGAAGGACTCTTACTGGACTCCAACAATAAAGTCGTGGGCTTTGCTGAGATCTTTGCCCAGGAGCAGGAGATTCATCAGGATGTGGCCCAAAGAGTGGAAAGCTGTGAGGAGCTTCTTCTGGACTCAGAGGAGTTCACTGGGAAGGAGAGGGTGGGCAGGGCTGTGCTAAAGGCAGCAAGGACTCCAGCAGCCACTCAGGACACAGTGCAGAGCCTGGAACCTGTGGTGTGCAACCTCAGAGCCCACGAAGGACTCTTACTGGACTCCAACAATAAAGTCGTGGGCTTTGCTGAGATCTTTGCCCAGGAGCAGGAGATTCATCAGGATGTGGCCCAAAGAGTGGAAAGCTGTGAGGAGCTTCTTCTGGACTCAGAGGAGTTCACTGGGAAGGAGAGGGTGGGCAGGGCTGTGCTAAAGGCAGCAAGGACTCCAGCAGCCACTCAGGACACAGTGCAGAGCCTGGAACCTGTGGTGTGCAACCTCAGAGCCCACGAAGGACTCTTACTGGACTCCAACAATAAAGTCGTGGGCTTTGCTGAGATCTTTGCCCAGGAGCAGGAGATTCATCAGGATGTGGCCCAAAGAGTGGAAAGCTGTGAGGAGCTTCTTCTGGACTCAGAGGAGTTCACTGGGAAGGAGAGGGTGGGCAGGGCTGTGCTAAAGGCAGCAAGGACTCCAGCAGCCACTCAGGACACAGTGCAGAGCCTGGAACCAGTTGTGCACAACCTCAGAGCCCACGAGGGACTCTTACTGGACTCCAACAACAAAGTCGTGGGCTTTGCTGAGATCTTTGCACAGCCAAAGGCCACCCCAGCTTCTGCTCTGCCTCCTGAGAAGGACAGAGCAGCGGAGAGCCAGGAAGCTGCTCAGCACAAGCCCCGAGTCCAGCACAGGCTGCTCCTGGACTCCCAGAAGGAGGCTGCCAGCTTTGCTGAGCTCAGTGTGCAGCAGCAGCAGCAGCAGTACAAGCTCACAGCCGAGGCCATTGTGCAGCAGGTTTTGTGCCAGGCTGTGCTTGTTGTCCAGCAGCAGCAGCAGCAACAGCAGCAGCAGGATGAAGAGCAAGACCTGGCTCAAAGTTGTCCAAATGCACTGGATGCAGACAAGAAGATGGTGGGCAGAGCCCAGCTAATGCCAGCTGGGCAGCGCCGTCCCTCCCGCTTCAGGAGGGCACTGAGGGCCCTGTGCAGGGCTTTCCGTGCTTCCCGCTTCACCAGGGCACAGCCAGAGGAGTAGCAGCCACTGCTGGTGCCAGGCAGCTCCTGGCAGATGGCAGCGCCCGGCCAGCAGCTTTAGATTTACTTCTTGTTGCTATCTTCTTGTAGCCATTGGAGATGGAGTTCTTGTTAAGTCTTAGATGGAGTTCTTGTTAATTCCTTGATGGACTTCTTGTTAAGTCTTAAATGGAGTTCTTGTTAAGTCTTAGATGGAGTTCTTGTTAAGTCTTAGATGGAGTTCTTGTTAATTCCTTGATGGAGTTCTTGTTAAGTCTTAAATGGAGTTCTTGTTAAGTCTTAGATGGAGTTCTTGTTCAGATCTTAGATGTAGTTTTTGTTACCCTTTTAGATTTAAATAAATTTAGTTTCCCTTACCCAGGGCCTCTGCAACTTGCTGTGACCCTTCCCAGTGCCAGGGTACCCCAGGCATGCCCTGTGCTTCAGCACCTCACTCTGACCCTCCCAACTGCCAGGATACTCAATAGGTTCCCCCAAACACAGACGGCTAGGGGAGAGCTGTGGGGAGCAGCTGAGTCTCCCCAAGAGCTTTTCAGGCTCCACAATGTCCCTGTGCCCCATGCCTGCTGGTGGGGGCACCGCAGTCCTCAGGCCCAGCCCTGGCACACTTGTGAGCAGCTCAGGGCAGGCCACCACTGCCAAGAGCCCAGCCCCAGCCTCTTGCCCCACAGCCTTTAGCTCTTGCTGAGCGTTGCTCACATCCCTTCTGGGGCTGCTCTTCTGCAGGCTCAACAGCCCCAGGGCTCTCAGCCCTTGCTCCTCACAGAGGTGCTCCAGGCCCCTCAGCATCTTCCCAGCTTCCTCTGGACTCTCTGCAGTAGCTGCCTGTCTCTCTTGAACTGGCAAGCCCAGAGAAGTCTGGAGCCAGGACTCCAGATCTGACCTGACTCCAGCACAGTAGAGGGGGAGGAGAACCTCCCTCCACCTGCTGGCCACACTCTTCCTGCTCCCCTGGACACCACTGGCCCTTAGCCATGAGGGCACATTGCTGGCTGATGGGGAACTTGTCCACCTGCACTCCCAGCTCCCTCTCCACACAGCTGCTTCCCAGGACACTTGAACACCCCCAGGGATGCTGACTCCAGCACTGCCCTGGGCAACCATTCCAGTGCTTGAGAATCCTTGGAGTGAAAAAATATTGCCTCAGCTGCAGCCTAAACCTGCCCTGCTGTGGCTCCTAACCATTTCCTCTGCTCCTGCTGCTTGTCACAAAGGAGAAGAGGCAGGTAGTCTCCTTGATGCAACCTCCCTTCAGGGCCTTGGAGAGAGCAATGAGGTCTCCCCTCAGCCTCCTCTTCTGCAGCCTGAACACCCCCAGCTCCCTCAGCCCCTCCTGTAGGCCACGGGCTGCAGGCCCTTCCCCAGCCTCATTGCCCTGCTCTGGACAGGCTCCAGCCCCTCAATGTCCTTCCTGGAGTCAGGGGCCCAGAGCTGAACACAGCACTCCAGCTGTGGCCTCAGCAGTGCTGAGCACAGGGGGAAGGTCACCTCCTGTCCCTGCTGCCCACTCTGTGTCGAATCCAAGCCAGGATGCCCTTGGCCTTCTTGGCCAGCTGGGCACTGCTGGCTCCTGTTCAGTGGCTCTCAGCCAACACCCCCAGCTCCCTCTACAAGCTGCAGCTTTCCACCACACAGCCCCAGGTCTGGAGCTTGCCATGGGCTGCTTGTGAGCCAGCTGCAGGCCCTGCCACTTGCTCTTCCTGAACCTCAGACCAGCAGCCGTGGCCCAGCAGCCTCCAGCGGCCAGATGCTGCTGGAAAGCTTCCTCCCTGGCCTGCAGCAGATGGACACAGCCACCCAGCTTGGTGTCCTCTGCAGAAGTGCTGAGGGGGCAGCCAGTGCCCTCAGCTCCATCGCTGAGAAAGACAGCACCGGGGACAGGCCCTGGGGGACACCACTGGCACTGGGCTGCAGCCAGGCTTAGCTGCGCTCAGCACCACTCTTGGGGCCCAGCCAGCAGCCAGGCTTTGCTGCAGGGCAGAAGATCTCCTCTCAGGCTGCTCTTCTCCAGGCTGAGCAGCCCCAGGCCCCTCAGGCTTTGCTCCTCACGGAGATGCTCCGGGCCCCTCAGCATCTTCCCAGCCTCCACTGGGCTCTCTCTGCAGGACTTCCCTGTCTCTCTTCCACTGGGCAGGCAGGAACCGGAGGCAGGACTGCAGCTGTGGCCGCACGAGAGCAGAGCCTGGCAGCAAAGCTGTTGCCCTTTCAATCCTTCCTGCCAAGCACGTGCCATGCCCCAGGCTGTCTCCCCTGCCTGCTGATCCCCCCAGTGCAGCTCAAGCTGCCACCACACTTACCATGCACAGCTCAGCCAAGCAGCTCTCTGGCCCCAGGGCTACCTCCCAACATTCCCCAGCACCTTCTGGCTTCTCTCAACACCAAAGAGGTGACCCTCTCCCAGGGGACACTTCCCAGCTGTGATGTGGCTTTCTTTGCACTTCTAGGATTCCAAAAGGATTTGGCCTTCTCAGCCTGAGCTTTCAGCAACTGAATTCAGGCACAGCCCTGTTGTGAGAAGAGGAGGCCGAGGGGAGACCTTCTGGCTCTCCACAAGTCCCTGGAGGGAGGTTGGAGCAAGGAGGGGGCAGCCTCTTCTCCTTGCTGGCAAGGGACAGGAGCAGAGGCAGTGGTTTCAAGCTGCATCAGGGGAGGCTCAGGCTGCATGCTAGGAAATAGTTCTTCACTGAAAGGATTCCCAAACCTAGCAATGGTGTGCCCAGGGCAGTGCTGGAGTCATCATCCCTGGGGGTGGTCAAGCAGTGTGTGCACCTGGCCAGCACTCAGGGACGTGCTTTAGTGTTGGCCCTTCAGTGCTGGGCTGGAGGCTTGCACTGGGTGGTCTTTCAGCTCTCTTCTGACTGGATGTGTTGTGTGATTCTGAGAGAGGTTCTTGGTTTTCAGGTAGAAAAATCTCCCAGCCTAGCCTGAGCAATAGGAAGCAGTGTGTGGCCACGTGGCCAAGAGGGCCACCAGCATCCTGGCCTGGATCAGCTTTAGCTTGGGCGTTAGAAGAACCTTCTCCCCTAAAAGGGTTCTCACAGCCTGTGCCAGGCTGCCCGGGGAGGTGCTTGAACGCCCATCCCTGGAGGGGTTTAGAGGATACAGAGATGTGGTGCTGAGGGCCATGGCTTGGCAGCAGCTCTGCCAAGAGCTAGAGTTAGGGAATGCTTGGACTCAAGGACCTTAAAGCTCTTTTGCAAGGGAAACCGTTCTGTGGTTCCATGTTGCTGTGCCCCCTGGATGATTGGCATGCCAGGGGGAGGTCATCTGCTGAGCTCATGAACCCTACAGGCAGTTGGCATTCGTTTCTCTCTCCAGACACAGGGCTGCTCTCTTTGCCCATCCTGGCAAAGGCAAAGGAGATCCCAGCGAGGATTTTACAGAAGCCCTGCTGCAAGCCTCCCACTGCTCTGGCTGTGCTTTGGAGGCAGCTCTGCCAGCAGCAAGGTGCCTGCGTGGCCCAGCTGCTATCCCCCTGCCTGTGGGGGGGCACCCACAGGGACCGTCGCCACCCCCAAAGCACCCTGTGCCCCGTGCCCTGCAGTGCCACGCTGACAGGCTGCACCTACACCAAAAGCCTGCTGACAGGAGGGAAAGAACCAGAGGGGAGATGGCAGAAGTCAGGTTCTTGATTCAGTGCATTGCACTCCCACATCACCACTCTGCCAGCTGCCAAAGTGGCACAGGCTCCTGTGGAAGCAAGGCTGCCCAGCAGCACACAGCCAGGAAGCTGCTCTGCACAAGCCCCGAGTCCAGCACAGGCTGCTGCTGGGCTCAGAGAGCAACGCCCTGAGCTTTGCTGACACCTTTGCCCACAAGCTGGAGGAACACAACCTCATGGCCCGAAGTCTGCCAACAGCAGGCATGACTCCAGCAGCCCCTCAGCACACACTGGAGAGCCAGGAAGCTGCTCTGCACAACCTCAGAGCCACAAATGGACAATCCAAGGTTCCTTGCCTGCCCTCCACTGCCAGCGCTCCCCAGTGCCCATGCACTGAGCCACAGCCTTGTGCTGTCCCAGCAGCAGCCTGCCTGCATCCCCTCCACTTCCCTTCCCAGCCTCCCCTCTCTGCTTCTTCTTCTTCATCTTTTCTTGTCAATAGTTTCCATGTAGTTCTTGTTAAAAGTTTAGATTTAAATGGATTTGGTTTCCTTTACCCAGGGCTTCAGCACCTTGCTCTGACCCTCCCCCAGTGCCAGGGTGCCCCAAGTGTGCCACCAAACACACACAGCTGGGCACAGCTTGGCACAGCTGCAGTTCTCCTCACACCAGCACTGAGTTCAGCCATGGCAGTCCTTGTGCTGTGGGGAGCAGCTGAGTCTCCCCAGCAGCTTTTCAGGCTCCACAACGTCCCCGTGCGCCATGCCTGTCCCCCAAACCACCACCAGCCAGGACCTGTTTGAGCTCTGTGGGCAGACCCAAACCCCCACTCACCAGCCCCCATCTCAGAAGGGGAGCTGGAGGAAGAGAACCTCATGGCCCAAAGTTTGCCAACAGCTGGAATGACTCCAGCAGCCTCTCAGGACACAGTGGAGAGCCTGGAACCTGTTGTGCACAACCTCAGAGCCCACAATGGACTTGTACTGGGTCTAGCAATAAAGTCTTGGGCTGCACTGAGATCTTTGCCCAGGAGCTAGAGGAACAGAACCTTATGGCCCAAGGTTTGGTGGGCCAAGAGCAGGAATGATTCCAGCAGCCCCTCAGGACACAATGGAGAGCCAGGAAGCTGCGCTGCAGAACCTCAGAGCCCACAAAGGACTTTGACAGGACTCTAACAATAAAGTCTTGGGCTGCACTGTTTGCAGCTCCTGCCGGGAAATTGCTAGCCCAGAGTTCTCAGCCTCATTTCGACTCTCTCTGGGAACTAGAGTATGGGGACAAGGACTCTGGGTCTAGGCTTAAGTTGTGTTTCCCCCCCAATCCCCCAAACTCTTTTGCTATGTGTCTGCTCCAGCCTGAAAATGAAGCCCTTCTAGCTGCTTAGAAATATTTGCAACTCCTGCCAGGAAACTGCTAGCACAGAACTACAAGCATCATTGTGACTCTCTCTTCAAAATGCACTAAAAGGAAAAAGAAATTTGGGGGCTGGTGGTTCCCTAAGGATTTTATCCCCCAAATGTTATTCGTTGTCTCTATTCCTCTCAGAAAGAGAGATTTTTAGAGATGACTAGGAATGGCTAAAACTCATGACAGGAAACTCCTTGCCAAGTATTACAAGCATCATTTTTGATGCTTTCCTGAAAATGCACTAAAAGGAAAAAGAAAATTGGGGACAGGTTGTTCCCTAAAGATCTTACTCCCTACAATGCTTCGCTTTGTCACCATACGTCTCAGAAAGCATCCCGATCCCAGATGCTTAGGAATGGCTGCAACTCCGGACAGGAAAATGCAACTCCAGAACTACAAGCATGATATTGACTCTCTTCTGATAATACCCCAAAAGGGAAAAGAAATTTGTGGCTCAGTTGTTCCTGAAGTTTTAACCCCCACCTTGTTTCCTATTGTCTCTATTCCTTATGGAAAAGTGCTCTATCAAGATGCTTAGCAATGGCTGCAACTGATCACTAGGGCTAGCCCAGAATTTCAAGCATCATGTAGAGTCCCTCCTGAAAAGAGACCAAAAAGAAAAAGAAACCTGGGGCTATGTGGTTCCCTTTAGGTTTGACCCTCCAATTTTCTCCGTTGTCTCGATGCATCTCAGAAAGCGTCCTGATTCCAGGTGCTTAGCAGTGGCAGCAAGTGCTGACAGGAAAGAGCTAGCCCAGAATTTCAGGCACCATTTAGACTCTCTCCTGAAAAGAGAGCAAAAGGGAACAGAAATTTGGGGCTAGGAGTTTCCCTTTAGATTTTACCCCCTACCCCAGGGATTCCTGGGGCAAGGATTGGCAGGGCTCACTGACAGGGCTTTGAAGTGGATTTGAAGGGGGAAGGGGTTCATAGTCTCCTGCTGGCCAGTGACAAACAGAGGGGCAGCTGACCAGAGGCAGAGGGATGGAGAGCTAGGAAGGGCTCTCAAGTTGCTGCCCTGAGGCAAGCCGCAGATGCTGCAGCAGGACACTCTGTGGAAATGAAGGGGAATTGGCACAAGAGGAGGGCAGGGCCAGCCCAGCTGAAGTGCCTCTGGGCAAATGCATGCAGCTTGGGCAACAAAGAGGATGAATTAAGGGCCACTGTGCTGCTGGGATGCCACGCCAGAGTGGCTATTCCTGACATGACTTGGTGGCATGATTCCCAGGACTGGAATGTAGGGATAGATGGGTACAAGCTCTTCAGGAAGGAGAGGCAGGGAAGGAGAGGAGGAGGTGTTGCCCTCTATGGCAGTGGCCAGCTGGAATCAGTGGAGCTCCAGCTGGGGAAGGCTGAGGAGCTGGTTGAGAGTGTATGGGTTAAAATGAAAGGCAAGAGAGGGGAAGGAGATGTTACTGTAGGGCTCTGCTACAGGCCACCTGACCAGCAGAGCCAAGCAGATCAGGCCCTCCACAGGCAAAGAGAAAGTGCCTTCCAGGTCACAAGCCCGCAGCTGCTGACAGGAAAGAGCCAGCCCAGAATTTCAAGCCACCCCCAATGATTCTCTTTAACACTATCTCAGGAAACGTCCTGTTTCCAAATGTTTAGCAATGCTTGCAACTGCTGACAGGAAACAGCTAGCCCAGAATTTCCAGCACCATTTTCACTCTCTCCTGAAAAGAGACCAAAAGGAAAACTGAAATCTGGGGCTAGGTGGTTCCCTTTAGATTTTACACCCCCAATGTTTTACTTTGTCTCTGTGCCTCTCTGAAAGCATCCTGTTTCCAGATATTTAGCCATGGCTGCCACTGCTGACAGGAGAGAGCTAGCCCAGAATTTCAAGAACCATTCAGACTCTTTCCTGAAAAGAGGGCAAGGAAAAAAAAAATACAATTGGGACTAAGTGGTGGCCTTTATGTTTCACACACCCCAATGTATTGGGAGCAGCAGGAGCAGAACCCTCCCCTTGGACTTCCAGAGGGCAAACTTCAGCTTGGTTAAGCAACTGATGAGGAAAGTACCCTGGGTAGCAGCCCTAAAGAACAAAGGGGTCCAGGAGGGTTGGAGCTACTTCAAGCAGGAGCTCTTGAAGGCACAGGAACTGGCAGTTCCCACGTGCCGAAAGACGAGCCAGCGGGGAAGGTGCCCAGCCTGGATGAGCAAACAGCTCCTGAAGGAATGAAGGGCAAAAAAGAGGGGAAATCACCTTGGGAAAGGGGGGAGGCAACTCAAGGCACGTTTAAGGATGTTGTTAGAACATGTCGGAGAGAAATCAGAGAGGCAAAAGCCCAGCTAGAACTCCAAGTGGCCACTGCTGTGAAAGACAATAAAAAGCATTTTTAGAAATATCTTAATGGTGAAAAGAGGGCAAGAAGAACCTCCACTCTTGATTGGACCTGGAGGGAAGCATTGTAACTAAAGGCTGAGCTTCTAAATACCTTCTTTGCCTCCATTTTCAACAGCAAGGCAGGAGGACTTTGGGACAACTGACCTCCTGAACTGGTAGATGGGGTCAGGGAGCAGTGTAGTACCCCTGACTTCCATGAGGAATTAGTTTGGGACTTGCTGAGCCACCTGGATACTCACAAGTGCATGGGACTGGATGGGATCCATCCAAGGGTGCAGAGAGAGCTGGCAGATGAGCTGGCCAAGCCTCTCTCCATCCTTTTCCACCAGTCCTGGCTGACTGGAGAGGTCCCAGACGACTGGAAGCTGGCCAAGGTGATGGCCATCCACAAGAAGGGCCGGATGGAGGAACCTGGAAACTCCAGGCCTGTCAGCCTGACCTCAGTGCCAGGGAAAATGATGGAGCAGATGGTCTTGGGGGCAATCACTGCACACCTGAAGGATGGCCAAGGGATCAGGCCCAGCCAGCATGGATTTAGGAAGGGCAGGTCCTGCCTGACCAACCTGATCTCCTTACGTGCTCAGGTGCCTGCCTGCTGGATGTGGGGCAGGCTGTGCATGAAGTCTACCTGGACTTCAGCAAGGCCTTTGACTCCATCCCCCACAGCAAACTCCTGGCCAAGCTGGCAGCCCCTGGCCTGGACAGGAGCACCCTGTGCTGGGTTAGGAACTGGCTGCTGGCTGTGGCCAGAGAGGGGTGGGGAATGGTGCCACTGCCAGCTGGCAGCCAGTCACCAGTGGTGTCCCCCAGGGATCAGTGCTGGGCCCCATCCTGTTCAATCTCTTTCTTGATGATCTGGATGAGGGGATTGAGTCAGTCCTCAGTACATCTGCAGATGACACCAAGTTGGGAGCAGGTGTTGATCGGTGAGAGGGTAGGAAGGCTCTGCAGAGGGATCTTGCCAGGCTGGGCAGATGGACAGAGCCCAACCGGATGGCATTCAACAAGTCCAAGTGCCGGGTGCTGCACTTTGGCCACAACAACCTCATGCAGAGCTGCAGGCTGGGGACAGAGTGGCTGAGAGCAGCCAGGCAGAAAGGGCCCTGGGGGGTACTGCTTGACAGTAGGCTGAACATGAGCCAGCAGTGTGCCCAGGTGGCCAAGAAGGCCAATGGCATCTTGGCCTGCATCAGGAAGAGCGTGGCCAGCAGGGGCAGGGAAGTCATCCTGCCCTGTGCTCAGCACTGCTTACGCCACACCTCGAGTCCTGTGTCCAGTTCTGGGCTCCTCAATTTAAGAAGGACATTGAGAGACTTGAAGGGGTCCAGAGAAGGGCAACGAGGCTGGGGAGAGGCCTGGAACACAAACCCTACGGGGAGAGGCTGAAGGAGCTGGGATTGTTTAGCCTGCAGAAGAGGAGGCTCGGGGTGACCTCATTGCTGTCTACAACTGCCTGAAGGGAGCTTGTAGCCAGGAGGGGGTTGGGCTCTTCTCCCAGGCAAGCAGCACCAGAACAGGAGGACACAGTCTGAAGCTGTGCCAGGGGAAGTTTAGGCTGGAGGTGAGGAGAAAGTTCTTCACGGAGAGAGTTGCTAGGTGTTGGAATGTGCTGCCCAGGGAGGTGGTGGAGTCACCATCCCTGGAGGTGTTCAAGAGGGGATTGGACGTGGCACTTGGTGACATGATTTAGTAGTCATGAGGTCTGGGGTGACAGGTTGGACTTGATGATCCTTGAGGTCTTCTGCAGAGCTCTCTCTTTGCTTTTCGCTTCCCTGCGGTCTGTTGCTTTTGCTTATTATTGTTATTAAAATTGCTTCTAGCTTATTATTAGCTTTTGTCATTTTTTTTCCTCCCCTCTCCCCCTGTCCATTTAAGAGGGGAGTGATGGAGTGGCTTTGGTGGGCATCTGGCCTCCAGGCCAGGGCCAAACCACCACAACAGCCTCCTACCATCACATCTGCCCCCAGCCCTTCTCTATTTGAGAAGAGCAGATCAAGCAGAGCCTGAGCCCTGGGAGGCTCACTTAACAGCTGCATCAAGAAGTTGTCCTCCATACGCTCTAGGAACCTTCTGCACTGCCTTCTCTCTGCTGAAGTAAGTTCCCAGCAGATGTCTGGCAGGTTAAAGTCCCCCACAAGGACAAGATCTGATGATCTTGAGACAGCTTCCAGTTGCTTATAGAGTATTTCATCTGCCTTCTCATCCTGCTTGGCTGGTCTATAACAGACTCCAATCAGGATGTCACTTTTGTGAGGCCTCCCTCTGATTCGAACCCACAGGCACTCAATCCTTTCATCCTCTCCCTCAAGTTCTTTGGCATCAAGAGATTCCCTAATGGACAGGGCCACCCCTCCTCCTCTTCTCCCTCGCCTGTCTCTCCTAGAGAGATTGTGACCCCCAGTGCACTACTCCAATGATGGGACTCGTCCCACCATGTTTCTGTGATGGCAATTAGATCATAGTCTGCCTGCTGCACCCTGACGTCTAGTTCCTCTCATTTGTTACCCACACTGTGTGCATTGGTGTGCCTGCACTTCAGCTGGGCTGTTGATTTCTCAATTAACCCTAATTTATGTCCCACTCTCTCATCTCCAAAGAGACCGATTTCCTCACCCAGCCCCTTCAGACCTAGTTTAAAGCCCTCCCAATGAGCCCTGCCAACTCCAATGCTAGTACCCTCCTGCCCTCTCGAGATCAATTCAGCCCATCAAGGTCCAGCAGGTCGAGTGCACCAAAAGTTGCCCCTTGATCAAAGAACCCAAAATTCTGTTGCTGGCACCATCCCTTAAGCCAATGTGTCCCAGAGGAGGAGTTTAGCCTCGGCTGCAGCCGGGAACGGTGAGCTCAGCCAGGAGAAGGGATCCTGGCAATGTGACAGAGGTCATCAGAGAGGTGGTCGGACCACTGAGGAAACCCTGCAGGGAGCCAAGGAGGTCAGGCAGTGCAGCCCTGGGACAGGGAAAGGGAAGGGAAGGGAAGGCAAGGCAAGGCAAGGCAAGGCAAGGCAAGGCAAGGCAAGGCAAGGCAAGGCGAGGCCATGGAGCCCACCCAGAGAAGCAGAGGGGAGCTGGTGGCCTGGACATCACCATGGCAACCAAGAGGGCTGTGGGGATCATAGTGCCACAGGCCTGGCCAAGGGCATCACCATGGCAACCAGGGGTACTTGTCATGCCCATGGGTGTGGGCAGGGCTCTGTGCAGGCCACACCCAGAGGCCATTGTGAGGCAGTACCCAGAGGGTATTTAAGGAGCTCTGTCCCCGGGGACACCACTCCCAGAGGAGCAGCTCTCAGGAGCAGCATCTCCCCTGGGTGCCCTCAGCAGCTCTGCGCCAGCGGAGGCCTCGGGTTCCCCGCCTTGAGCCAGCAAAGAGGGTGAGGGGTGAGGAAAGTGCTGAGGCTTGGCCATCCAGCATGGGGCTGAGAGCATCCTCCCAGAAGGAGGCCAGGGCTGCCCTGCCCACACTCCCCAGGTGTGACGCCGCTACTCAGACGGAGTGCTGGCTGCCACAGCCTGCCAGCCGTGTGCTGGAGAGGGAGCTCTGCCTGCCCCCTGTGCCTGTGCCAGGCTCAGCTGGCAGCACGCACACGGAGCAGGACAGAGCAGGCCGTGAGGCTTTAGAGGAGCTTCAGCGCATGGTGAAGGAGCTGAGCCAGATGGTGAGTAGGGGCAATGGGAGAGGACTCTCAGGTGTTCAGGACATGGCACTCTGGGACATGCTTCAGTGGCCGTGCTGGGCTTGATGCTTGGACTCCAGGATCTTCAAGGGCTTTGCCCCCCAAAACGATTCCATCACTCCGTGGCACTATGGCCATGGACAAGGAGGGCAATGCCTGCTGCCAGCCACCACCAAGGGGCTACTGAGCCAGCAGCACAGCAGGCAGCAGGTCAGGGATGGGCTCAGGTGGGAGGGGATGGATGGGCACGGGGGGGGCTACGCTGGGAGGGGCAGTGCCGGGGCCTGGGGGTGTCAGGGGAGCAAGGCCACAGGGACTTCACAAGGGCAAGGGCCCTTCTCCTCACACAGCCTCTCCTCACCTTCTCTTGCAGACTGACAGCCTGATAGAAGACTTGGAGACACTGCTCTGCACTCAGGACAGCGTGCCCACTGTGCCAGCCTTGCCACCTGTCCCCACAGCCAGCGAGATTTTGCTGAATGCAGACGACTTCATGGTGAAGGGCGTCACAGGCCAGGCTAAGCTCATGGTTCAGCAGGAGGAGCAGCAAGAGCTGCAGTCCTTTCAGGAGCATTTGCTAGATGCAGCCAAGTGCCTTGAGAGGGACACCATGGGCCAGGCTCTGCTCCTGCTTCAGCCCCAGCAGGAACAACAAGAAGCAGCCCCAACTTTGCAGGCCCCAAGAGCACCAAGCACTCTGGCAGCCCTTCAGGACACCATGGAGGCTCCATGGGCTGGAGAGAGCAGCACAGCTCCTCTCGCTCCTGCAGAACAGCAGGAAAAAGCCACCCCAGCTTCTCCTGTGCTGCCTGAGTCTCTCACGGCCCAAGGCTTGCCAAGAGCAGGAACCACTCCAGCAGCCTCTCAGGACACAGTGCAGAGCCTGGAACCTGTGGTGTGCAACCTCAGAGCCCACGAAGGACTCTTACTGGACTCCAACAATAAAGTCGTGGGCTTTGCTGAGATCTTTGCCCAGGAGCAGGAGATTCATCAGGATGTGGCCCAAAGAGTGGAAAGCTGTGAGGAGCTTCTTCTGGACTCAGAGGAGTTCACTGGGAAGGAGAGGGTGGGCAGGGCTGTGCTAAAGGCAGCAAGGACTCCAGCAGCCACTCAGGACACAGTGCAGAGCCTGGAACCAGTTGTGCAGAACCTCAGAGCCCACGAGGGACTCTTACTGGACTCCAACAACAAAGTCGTTGGCTTTGCTGAGATCTTTGCTCAGCCAAAGGCCACCCCAGCTTCTGCTGTGCCTCCTGAGAAGGACAGAGCAGCGGAGAGCCAGGAAGCTGCTCAGCACAAGCCCCGAGTCCAGCACAGGCTGCTCCTGGACTCCCAGAAGGAGGCTGCCAGCTTTGCTGAGCTCAGTGTGCAGCAGCAGCAGCAGCAGTACAAGCTCACAGCCGAGGCCATTGTGCAGCAGGTTTTGTGCCAGGCTGTGCTTGTTGTCCAGCAGCAGCAGCAGCAGCAACAGCAGCAGCAGGATGAAGAGCAAGACCTGGCTCAAAGTTGTCCAAATGCACTGGATGCAGACAAGAAGATGGTGGGCAGAGCCCAGCTAATGCCAGCTGGGCAGCGCCGTCCCTCCCGCTTCAGGAGGGCACTGAGGGCCCTGTGCAGGGCTTTCCGTGCTTCCCGCTGCACCAGGGCACAGCCAGAGGAGTAGCAGCCACTGCTGGTGCCAGGCAGCTCCTGGCAGATGGCAGCGCCCGGCCAGCAGCTTTAGATTTACTTCTTGTTGCTATCTTCTTGTAGCCATTGGAGATGGAGTTCTTGTTAAGTCTTAGATGGAGTTCTTGTTAAGTCCTTGATGGAGTTCTTGTTAAGTCTTAAATGGAGTTCTTGTTAAGTCTTAGATGGAGTTCTTGTTCAGATCTTAGATGTAGTTTTTGTTACCCTTTTAGATTTAAATAAATTTAGTTTCCCTTACCCAGGGCCTCTGCAACTTGCTCTGACCCTTCCCAGTGCCAGGGTACCCCAGGCATGCCCCATGCTTCAGCACCTCACTCTGACCCTCCCAACTGCCAGGATACTCAATAGGTTCCCCCAAACACAGACGGCTAGGGGAGAGCTGTGGGGAGCAGCTGAGTCTCCCCAAGAGCTTTTCAGGCTCCACAATGTCCCTGTGCCCCATGCCTGCTGGTGGGGGCACCGCAGTCCTCAGGCCCAGCCCTGGCACACTTGTGAGCAGCTCAGGGCAGGCCACCACTGCCAAGAGCCCATCCCAGCCTCTTGCCCCACAGCCTTTAGCTCTTGCTGAGCGTTGCTCAGATCCCCTCTGGGGCTGCTCTTCTGCAGGCTCAACAGCCCCAGGGCTCTCAGCCCTTGCTCCTCACAGAGGTGCTCCAGGCCCCTCAGCATCTTCCCAGCTTCCTCTGGACTCTCTGCAGTAGCTGCCTGTCTCTCTTGAACTGGCAAGCCCAGAGAAGTCTGGAGCCAGGACTCCAGATCTGGCCTGACTCCAGCACAGTAGAGGGGGAGGAGAACCTCCCTCCACCTGCTGGCCACACTCTTCCTGCTCCCCTGGACACCACTGGCCCTTAGCCATGAGGGCACATTGCTGGCTGATGGGGAACTTGTCCACCTGCACTCCCAGCTCCCTCTCCACACAGCTGCTTCCCAGGACACTTGAACACCCCCAGGGATGCTGACTCCAGCACTGCCCTGGGCAACCATTCCAGTGCTTGAGAATCCTTGGAGTGAAAAAATATTGCCTCAGCTGCAGCCTAAACCTGCCCTGCTGTGGCTCCTAACCATTTCCTCTGCTCCTGCTGCTTGTCACAAAGGAGAAGAGGCAGGTAGTCTCCTTGATGCAACCTCCCTTCAGGGCCTTGGAGAGAGCAATGAGGTCTCCCCTCAGCCTCCTCTTCTGCAGCCTGAACACCCCCAGCTCCCTCAGCCCCTCCTGTAGGCCAGGGGCTGCAGGCCCTTCCCCAGCCTCATTGCCCTGCTCTGGACAGGCTCCAGCCCCTCAATGTCCTTCCTGGAGTCAGGGGCCCAGAGCTGAACACAGCACTCCAGCTGTGGCCTCAGCAGTGCTGAGCACAGGGGGAAGGTCACCTCCTGTCCCTGCTGCCCACTCTGTGTCGAATCCAAGCCAGGATGCCCTTGGCCTTCTTGGCCAGCTGGGCACTGCTGGCTCCTGTTCAGTGGCTCTCAGCCAACACCCCCAGCTCCCTCTACAAGCTGCAGCTTTCCACCACACAGCCCCAGGTCTGGAGCTTGCCATGGGCTGCTTGTGAGCCAGCTGCAGGCCCTGCCACTTGCTCTTCCTGAACCTCAGACCAGCAGCCGTGGCCCAGCAGCCTCCAGCGGCCAGATGCTGCTGGAAAGCTTCCTCCCTGGCCTGCAGCAGATGGACACAGCCACCCAGCTTGGTGTCCTCTGCAGAAGTGCTGAGGGGGCAGCCAGTGCCCTCAGCTCCATCGCTGAGAAAGACAGCACCGGGGACAGGCCCTGGGGGACACCACTGGCACTGGGCTGCAGCCAGGCTTAGCTGCGCTCAGCACCACTCTTGGGGCCCAGCCAGCAGCCAGGCTTTGCTGCAGGGCAGAAGATCTCCTCTCAGGCTGCTCTTCTCCAGGCTGAGCAGCCCCAGGCCCCTCAGGCTTTGCTCCTCACGGAGATGCTCCGGGCCCCTCAGCATCTTCCCAGCCTCCACTGGGCTCTCTCTCCAGGACTTCCCTGTCTCTCTTCCACTGGGCAGGCAGGAACCGGAGCTGTGGCCGCACAAGAGCAGAGCCTGGCAGCAAAGCTGTTGCCCTTTCAATCCTTCCTGCCAAGCACGTGCCATGCCCCAGGCTGTCTCCCCTGCCTGCTGATCCCCCCAGTGCAGCTCAAGCTGCCACCACACTCACCATGCACAGCTCAGCCAAGCAGCTCTCTGGCCCCAGGGCTACCTCCCAACATTCCCCAGCACCTTCTGGCTTCTCTCAACACCAAAGAGGTGACCCTCTCCCAGGGGACACTTCCCAGCTGTGATGTGGCTTTCTTTGCACTTCTCGGATTCCAAAAGGATTTGGCCTTCTCAGCCTGAGCTTTCAGCAACTGAATTCAGGCACAGCCCTGTTGTGAGAAGAGGAGGCTGAGGGGAGACCTTCTGGCTCTCCACAAGTCCCTGGAGGCAGGTTGGAGCAAGGAGGGGGCAGCCTCTTCTCCTTGCTGGCAAGGGACAGGAGCAGAGGCAATGGTTTCAAGCTGCATCAGGGGAGGCTCAGGCTGCATGCTAGGAAATAGTTCTTCACTGAAAGGATTCCCAAACCTAGCAATGGTCTGCCCAGGGCAGTGCTGGAGTCATCATCCCTGGGGGTGGTCAAGCAGTGTGTGCACCTGGCCAGCACTCAGGGACGTGCTTTAGTGTTGGCCTTTCAGTGCTGGGCTGGAGGCTTGCACTGGGTGGTCTTTCAGCTCTCTTCTGACTGGATGTGTTGTGTGATTCTGAGAGAGGTTCTTGGTTTTCAGTTAGAAAAATCTCCCAGCCTAGCCTGAGCAATAGGCAGCAGTGTGTGGCCACGTGGCCAAGAGGGCCACCAGCATCCTGGCCTGGATCAGCTTTAGCTTGGACATTAGAAGAACCTTCTCCCCTAAAAGGGTTCTCACAGCCTGTGCCAGGCTGCCCGGGGAGGTGCTTGAATGCCCATCCCTGGAGGGGTTTAGAGGATGCAGAGATGTGGTGCTGAGGGCCATGGCTTGGCAGCAGCTCTGCCAAGAGCTAGAGTTAGGGAATGCTTGGACTCAAGGACCTTAAAGCTCTTTTGCAAGGGAAACCGTTCTGTGGTTCCATGTTGCTGTGCCCCCTGGATGATTGGCATGCCAGGGGGAGGTCATCTGCTGAGCTCATGAACCCTACAGGCAGTTGGCATTCGTTTCTCTCTCCAGACACAGGGCTGCTCTCTTTGCCCATCCTGGCAAAGGCAAAGGAGATCCCAGCGAGGATTTTACAGAAGCCCTGCTGCAAGCCTCCCACTGCTCCGGCTGTGCTTTGGAGGCAGCTCTGCCAGCAGCAAGGTGCCTGCGTGGCCCAGCTGCTATCCCCCTGCCTGTGGGGGGGCACCCACAGGGACCGTCGCCACCCCCAAAGCACCCTGTGCCCCGTGCCCTGCAGTGCCACGCTGACAGGCTGCACCTACACCAAAAGCCTGCTGACAGGAGGGAAAGAACCAGAGGGGAGATGGCAGAAGTCAGGTTCTTGATTCAGTGCATTGCACTCCCACATCACCACTCTGCCAGCTGCCAAGCTGGCACAGGCTCCTGTGGAAGCAAGGCTGCCCAGCAGCACACAGCCAGGAAGCTGCTCTGCACAAGTCCCGAGTCCAGCACAGGCTGCTGCTGGGCTCAGAGAGCAACGCCCTGAGCTTTGCTGACATCTTTGCCCACAAGCTCATGGCCCAAAGTCTGCCAACAGCAGGCATGACTCCAGCAGCCCCTCAGCACACACTGGAGAGCCAGGAAGCTGCTCTGCACAACCTCAGAGCCACAAATGGACAATCCAAGGTTCCTTGCCTGCCCTCCACTGCCAGCGCTCCCCAGTGCCCATGCACTGAGCCACAGCCTTGTGCTGTCCCAGCAGCAGCCTGCCTGCATCCCCTCCACTTCCCTTCCCAGCCTCCCTCCACTTCCCTTCCCAGCCTCCCTTCTCTGCTTCTTCTTCTTCATCTTTTCTTGTCAATAGTTTCCATTTAGTTCTTGTTAAAAGTTTAGATTTAAATGGATTTGGTTTCCTTTACCCAGGGCTTCAGCACCTTGCTCTGACCCTCCCCCAGTGCCAGGGTGCCCCAAGTGTGCCACCAAACACACACAGCTGGGCACAGCTTGGCACAGCTGCAGTTCTCCTCACACCAGCACTGAGTTCAGCCATGGCAGTCCCTGTGCTGTGGGGAGCAGCTGAGTCTCCCCAGCAGCTTTTCAGGCTCCACAACATCCCCGTGCCCCATGCCTGTCCCCCAAACCACCACCAGCCAGGACCTTTTTGAGCTCTGTGGGCAGACCCAAACCCCCACTCACCAGCCCCCATCTCAGAAGGGGGGCTGGAGGAAGAGAACCTCATGGCCCAAAGTTTGCCAACAGCTGGAATGACTCCAGCAGCCTCTCAGGACACAGTGGAGAGCCTGGAACCTGTTGTGCACAACCTCAGAGCCCACAAAGGACTTTGACAGGACTTTAACAATAAAGTCTTGGGCTGCACTGTTTGCAGCTCCTGCTGGGAAATTGCTAGCCCAGAGTTCTCAGCCTCATTTCGACTCTCTCTGGGAACTAGAGTATGGGGACAAGGACTCTGGGTCTAGGCTTAAGTTGTGTTTCCCCCCCAGTCCCCCAAACTCTTTTGCTATGTGTCTGCTCCAGCCTGAAAATGAAGCCCTTCTAGCTGCTTAGAAATATTTGCAACTCCTGCCAGGAAACTGCTAGCACAGAACTACAAGCATCATTGTGACTCTCTCTTCAAAATGCACTAAAAGGAAAAAGAAATTTGGGGGCTGGTGGTTCCCTAAGGATTTTATCCCCCAAATGTTATTCGTTGTCTCTATTCCTCTCAGAAAGAGAGATTTTTAGAGACGACTAGGAATGGCTAAAACTCATGACAGGAAACTCCTTGCCAAGTATTACAAGCATCATTTTTGATGCTTTCCTGAAAATGCACTAAAAGGAAAAAGAAAATTGGGGACAGGTTGTTCCCTAAAGATCTTACTCCCTACAATGCTTCGCTTTGTCACCATACGTCTCAGAAAGCATCCCGATCCCAGATGCTTAGGAATGGCTGCAACCAAGGACAGGAAAATGCAACTCCAGAACTACAAGCATGATATTGACTCTCTTCTGATAATACCCCAAAAGGGAAAAGAAATTTGTGGCTCAGTTGTTCCTGACGTTTTAACCCCCACCTTGTTTCCTATTGTCTCTATTCCTTATGGAAAAGTGCTCTATCAAGATGCTTAGCAATGGCTGCAACTGATCACTAGGGCTAGCCCAGAATTTCAAGCATCATGTAGAGTCCCTCCTGAAAAGAGACCGAAAGGAAAAAGAAACCTGGGGCTATGTGGTTCCCTTTAGGTTTGACCCTCCAATTTTCTACGTTGTCTCGATGCATCTCAGAAAGCGTCCTGATTCCAGGTGCTTAGCAGTGGCAGCAAGTGCTGACAGGAAAGAGCTAGCCCAGAATTTCAGGCACCATTTAGACTCTCTCCTGAAAAGAGAGCAAAAGGGAAAAGAAATTTGGGGCTAGGAGTTTCCCTTTAGATTTTACCCCCTACCCCAGGGATTCCTGGGGCAAGGATTGGCAGGGCTCACTGACAGGGCTTTGAAGTGGATTTGAAGGGGGAAGGGGTTCATAGTCTCCTGCTGGCCAGTGACAAACAGAGGGGCAGCTGACCAGAGGCAGAGGGATGGAGAGCTAGGAAGGGCTCTCAAGTTGCTGCCCTGAGGCAAGCCACAGATGCTGCAGCAGGACACTCTGTGGAAATGAAGGGGAATTGGCACAAGAGGAGGGCAGGGCCAGCCCAGCTGAAGTGCCTCTGGGCAAATGCATGCAGCCTGGGCAACAAAGAGGATGAATTAAGGGCCACTGTGCTGCTGGGATGCCATGCCAGAGTGGCTATTCCTGACATGACTTGGTGGCATGATTCCCAGGACTGGAATGTAGGGATAGATGGGTACAAGCTCTTCAGGAAGGAGAGGCAGGGAAGGAGAGGAGGAGGTGTTGCCCTCTATGGCAGTGGCCAGCTGGAATCAGTGGAGCTCCAGCTGGGGAAGGCTGAGGAGCTGGTTGAGAGTGTATGGGTGTGATGATTTGAAAGTGTCTTTCCAATTTTTCCTTGCAAAATTCAGAACAGAGAAAGTGAAAGAATGTAAATAAGTCACTATTGGGTGTAAGAAAGCAAAATAACGATTGTTCTAAACACTTCCATTGGATAGATAGAAATGTTTAAGAACTATTACCCAAAACAAAGTAGGCACTCTGCACATTCTGCGTTCTGCAGTGGGGGCAGTTGCTGGGCTGTCTGGCTGCTCTTTCTTCTTCTCTTCTGGCTGAAGATAACACACACTGACCTTGGCAGCTAAGTTAACAACTTTCTGCTTAACTAACTCTGCTTCTCTGTCCAGGGGGGCCTGGGGGAAGCTCCTGGGAGAGAGAGAGGCCCCTTTGGGATGGTCCTCTTGGGGGGAAGCAAAGGGAGATCGGTTGTGCTTTTTCTGTTGATTGTATATATTTGTAAGTGTTGTGAATTTTGTATATTTGTATATATTCATTGCATTTCATCGTAGATTTTAGACTCTGCTTGTAAATACAGCTTTTCATTTGCTTCCAGACTGAGCTAGCCTGGTTATTGTCGGTGGGGGGGGGAATTTCAGCTCACACCGACACACCTGGAAAGCAGTGGAGTGATTCAGAGACTCACAGAATGGGTTTGGGTTGGAAGGGAGCTCAAAGCTCAGCCAGCTCCAACCCCTGCCATGGGCAGGGACACCTCCCACCAGCCCAGGGTGCTCAGGGCCTCATCCAGCCTGGCCTGGAACACCTCCAGGGAGGGGACAGCCACAGCTGCAGGTAGCTTTTGGTTATTTATTTTTTTTGGTTATTTATTTTTTACAGGCAGGTTTTTGTTGTTTAGTTTTTGCAGGTTGCTTTCGGTTATTTTTTTGTAGGCAGCTTTTTGTTTGTTGTTTTGTTTTTTACAGGCAGCTTTTTGCTACCCATTTTCTGCAGGCAGCTTTTTGTCCCTCCCTAGCTCTCCTGGACCCCTTCAGGTCCTGGAAGGCTGCTCTGAGGTGTCCCCAGGTGTGGGAGGGTGCTGGGGGCAGGCTGAGCTCTTTCATGACAGGTTGATGGACGTTGCCTTGAGGCTGTGGAGCAGATGGCAGCATCCAGCTACTGACCAGGGGGTTGCAGCCATCTCCCTCCTAGGCCAGAGCACAGCAAAGTTCCAAAGTGCTGAGTGGATGCAGAAGTCCAGGAGCGCTGATAAGGCCTTTTTTCCCTTCTGGGAATGACACCCTAATGCTGGCAGGCTGGAGCCTGGGGCCCCTGCCATCACCTCAGCTGCAGTGTGGGGAGTCAGGGCAAGGCCAGCACAGCTCCTGCCTTCAACTCATCTTTCCTCAGGGTCAGGAGCAGCAGCAGAGGCAGAAGCAGTGTCCTGGTGCATCCCCAGCAGGAAGCCAAAGGAAGGAGCTTTACATATGGCAGCCCCAGTGGTGTAGGGGGAGGCAGCCTGGGTGCTGTGGATGGAGCATGGAACATTCCCACCCCTCCAGCTGCCTCCTCAGCTGTCCTGTGCCAGGGGCACACTCAGCTCTCCTGCATGGTTCTTTCCTCTGCTTGTATCCCTTGTGACAGAATTAGAGAGATGGTTGAGTGCTGACCCTTCAGTGCTGGGTCAAAGGTTGGGCTGGATGAGCTTGGAGGTCTCTTGCAGCCAGCTGTGCTCTGTGATTCTGTGGCTCCACTTTGGCACAGGTCCATCTTCCATACATTCCTCTTCCATCCTCTTCCCTCCTGAAACTGCTCCGGGAGGCCAGGTCCCAAAACAAGACGTGGCTGCAAGGAAGAAGCTCTTGGCTGGTGTCATCTGGCAAAGCCTTGGAGAAGTTGGGTCAGTTGGCATCAGATGGAGAAGGTCTCGGCTAGGGTCATTTGGGAAAGCCTTCAAGAGCTTGGGTCAGTTAATATCAAAAGGAGAAGGTCTTGGCTGGTGCCATCTGGCAAGATTGGGCCAGCTGAGATCAAATGGAGAAGGTCTTGATTAGGATTATTTGGGAAAGCCTTGGAGAGCTTGGGTCAGTTGGCATCAGATGGAGAAAGTCTTGGCTGGTGTCATCTGGCAAAGGCTTCAAGAGCTTGGGTCAGTTGATATCAAAGGGAGAAGGTCTTGGGTGGTTGTGGGGGTAGGCCATGACACATGGCCAGTACAAATCCAGACAGCTGAGTTGGAAGTGGAGGAGACAACATCCCCAGAAATTGAGGTGGAGCAGATACCACCTGACTCACAGATGGAGCTGGAGCAGACTCGTGCCCCAGAGACAGAGGTGGAGCTTGCACCTGCGCCCAAGAGGGACATGGAGCAGTCACCTGCCCCAAAATTGACATGGAGCGGATACCTGACCCAAAGATTGACATGGAGCAGACACCACCCCCCTCCATCACCACCTGGTGGTGGAGCAGACAACTGCCCCAGAGATGGAGGTAGAATAGACACCTACCCCAAACTTGAACATGGAGTAGACCCTGCCCCAGAGATGTTAATTTTTAAAAATACTTTATTTATAAAGTACTGAAATGTTGTCTTAATTTGTGGTCTTTATTTGAAGAGTTCTCAGCCTTTCTAATGTCTTGAATTTGGAGAGGTCCTTTCATCTTCCATTCCAAGAGTGGCCAGGGATCCTTACCAGGTACGTATTTTTGAACAGATTTTCTGTCTCATTCGGAGATGAGCTTCTTCAATTTCTGCACACTCAACACAAAAGACTGGGAAATATTTGCATGCTATGTATTTAGCCATACTACTATCAAGAAAAAACAATGTCATTTTGCAAAGGACAGTATGCAGGGAAAACAAAAGATGGATTTTTATCTGACTGAAGAGAAGTCGCTAACCACCTGGGACAGTAAGGATCCACTAAGATATTCACAGGTGATCATATTTAGAAAACATAGGGGGGAAAAAGCTATAAATGATAGGCTGAAAGACACATTTCATATGCAACCTGGTTTTTGAACAACTCATTGCAATTCTATCTATTTTTATCAAAAATGCCAACATACTTTTAGTGATGAATTGATGACTGCATTTAAAAAAAAGTGTGACTTCTTCTCCCTCCAGAAAAAGAACTGTAGTTTCAGGCCCTGGTTAGGTGTTAGAAAAAGTAAAGAAGATAATGATAATAATGATGATGATAATAATATTTTAAAACCCTTTTGATTACTCTTGGAGGATTCATAAATTTACATGTAGCAGAGTAAAATTTGATTTGCATATAAGACTCCCATCTGACAGTACCAATTTTTAAAGCTCCTTGTGTCTTCTACAGAGACTTAAGAACTTGTCAGTCCTGGGCTGGAGTGACTTCTAGAAATGAAGTAGCCAATATTCTGTATATTTATCCGCGGTCACTTAAGTATAAAACAAACAGATCTTTCCTGTTCATGTACCAACCTGCCATGTAGACACAGAATTTTCTAGATTTTCATGTAAGGAACCCGCAGTAAGTTGCTCACTTTCGTTATCCACAGACAGAACACTGCATTTTTAAGAAACAGAAAATCTAGAAAGTAAACTAACGTATCCTGGAGTATCAGACAGAGAAACTTGTTGGTTTAGACAGACATACAATTAACAACATCAGAATTCATGGATATTCCTGTTCTGTTTTGGGGGTTTTTAAATTATTGCAACTGTAAAGGTTGTGCTGGTTATTTGGTTGTTTTTTGTTTGTTTTTTAAGAGGTGACTATGAACTGCATCAAGGCTGTGACCTCATTTAAGTTCCATCACAATCCAGGTTTAGTCAATATTGCTGTATCCGCATGAGAAAATATTTAAACAAGTGAGGCAAACCTGAAGTTAGATGAAGGAATATGGTGGCTTTTGCATGACTAGGAATGCAGTTTTCATTGATGATGAACAAATAGCTGAGTTATTTTAAAAGAGCCTGTCACCAAGTTTCTTAATAATTTGATACAGTTTCTCTTTTCCTGTACCTTTAAATATTTAATGCCATTTGCAAAGTACTTTAATCTTCTCTCCTACTCCCAAATAGGTTTATTCAGTTTTATGACAATTAGTCTGTATAGACACTAAAGAGGCTATTGAAACTGTATTTAGTAGCTTCCTAAATACTATATTTTTCCTGTTGATAAAATGTAGTTCATTGCGAAAACTTGGTTCAAAATCAGCACACCCAAACGGCAGAGACAGAAGGACCTGCCGAGAATTCGAACTAGTTTGGCACAAATTGAAACCAGAAATCATGAGTGATTGCCTTTTTTAATTTTTAATGATATTTTTCAACATTTATGACCATTCAGAGCCTTGCCACCAATGTAATTCTTTGAAGTTCAGTTTGCTAGTTTAATCATGAATGCTTTCAGAGTTGGAAGACTACTTGAAGCCTAAGTTTGAATCTTGTCAATCCTTTTGCATCACTACAAAGACACGAAAGGTCTTAAGTAAACCCTGAAGATTATAAATTCAGATAAAAGCTGACTATAATAAAGGGAATGCTTGATCTGGAGCATGGGTTGCAAGACTGAGACATGAGGCAGAAGTCAGAAGAGATGGGACTAAATGACTCATATTCTAGAGATCCTGCCGGGCTCTAGTATAAGCTAAATCATCTCTTTGAATGCCTGCCAGCCTTCCACTTTCTGCTCATGACCTCTTCACCAGCAGCGGAGGGGTGAAACTTAACTGAGAGACAACTTTGCTCTACTAAGCACTGATCACACCCTATGTGTTAAATTTCTTCCCATACTGTAACTGCATTTTCAGCATGCATAACCTTCAGAACCAGAAAATAACCTGGCACTTAATTTTTCTTTGTTTATCCTCCCTGGAAATTGTTGTTTCACCATCCAAAGCTAAATCAAGAGATATGCATTTGCAAGTGACAGTAAAACTTTACGATGTTCCACTTGCTGACTATTAGGATGGACTTCACAGAGGGAAAACATATTCCTCAGCAGTCCTTCAGCACTTGTTCAACAGACAAGTTATGCTGGCCTCCTAAGAGCTACTTATGAAAAGAAATAACAATTCCTTATCAGAAATGTGTCCTTCTAAACCAGACCATAATACTATTTAAAAACTCAGTTTTACACAAGCAGAAAGAGAAAAAGGAAAACAAAGTGGAAATTGGCTAGTATCTGAGTAGTAACTTCACACAAAGAATCTGAACTCGCTTTCTTGATGATGTGAGCTCCTTTTATTCCTAAAACTTACTGAGGTCTTCAGGCTGGTAAGTTCAGTTAGCTGTTAGCTTCAAAACCACTGAATATAGTACCTAGTAACTAAAAGCAAGAAGGGGTTAGAAAGGAAGAAGGGAAAAAACAGTTTAATACAAAGGTGACTTAAAGCGAAACAAAACCTGAATTTTACACTTCTAACCATGTTGCATTATTTTTACTATATCTTTGCATAACTTGATTTTGGTCAGTACCAAGATTGTAGAAATATGAAAACAGCTATGTTTGCTTGTTTAGTTAAATTTCTCCAATTTACTTCTCTGCCCAACAAGACTATTGTATTTTTTTCAGCAAATGGAGTGAGGTCTGCTACAGCCAGCCCACTTAATGGTGCCTCTCCTTAAGGAGCAAGGTGAGGAAGCTGTATGTGCCCTTTTCCTCTATGTGGTACAGTCAGTGTCCTCCAGTACCTGCCAAGGACAATTACCTATGTTATTTCTCATTGTTATCTTGTCACACATTTTTGTAATATTTGATGGACAAGCTGATAGCTATGCATACTGCAGTTGATAATACAGTTTATTCTACAATAAATCTTTTGTAAATGGGCTTACAGAAAATTTAAATTACAATTTATGATTAAAAATACATTTATAATTCTATATATATATACACACACACTTGCAAATCAGAGATTTTAACATGATTTTATGCATATGCAATCATTTCACTTTGCATTTGGCAGGGTTCTGTCACTTGTTCGTATTTGGACACTATAGGGGAATACCTCTACTTCGCCTTCACAATGTTTTAGTTTTCTTTCTGCTGCTTGGCTTTGCTGATGAAAGAATGTAGATCATTTTTTGAATTCTTTGGATGGCATGGTGGTATACCACCAGTCTGAGTTTCAAGAGCCACTACAGGGTTGGGCAAACCATGTTTATTAACTATTAATAGTGAGGGTATTATAGGCATCAAAGGCTGCACAAGAAAAGCTTAAGAAGTGCTTTAATGTTGGGTCTCTAGGCTAAACTATCCCAAATGCGATTTCAGAAAAATTCTTTCCATGTTTGTGGAAATTACCTTCATAACATATTCCTTATTTTCTTTGGACATTCTTCCTGAATTTTAAGTTACTCTTCTAACTCAAGATGTTTCATGTTTGCTTCTTCCTCTCTGATATTCAGATTCTATCTTTCCATGGTGATTATCAATTTTTTTCCTTTTTTTTTTTTTTTTTGACTAATGCTGTTTTAGACTAACAGCAAATGCATATCTGAGGAGCTCAGGAGCCAAATTTGGCCAGATTGGTATAAATAAATAGGCACACATACAATCATAGAATCAGTCAGGGTTGTAAGGAACCACAAGGATGACCTAGTTCCAATCCCCCTGCCTGCATTATTTGGCAGCTTTTTTCTATTGCTGTGCATATATGCTGATAAAACTGTTGTCAGGAACTTTAAAGACTAAAATAGGACAAGAAGTAAAATAAAAAATAGTAGAAAGACACACTATAAACCCCAAGAAAATTAGCATGTGACAAATTGCATCTTTCCATTAAAAAGAATTTGCTTCTAACCACTGAAGTAAAATGTGGTACCTATTTATCAAGTTAAATTGTTTTCTTGTTGCAAAGTACAAACTTAACAACGAAGACCTTAGGGTCTTTAAAACGCCCTTCTCTCAGAAAATCAATTCCCAAAATACAAGGTGCATTAGGTCCTGTTACAATAGTATGTTTCTTCCACTGCTTCCCAGTTAAACCTATATCAACCTCTATCTTAAACAACTCTTGAGATCCACCAGTGACTCCCTGAATAGTTATAGATTCTCCCCCTTGATAATTTGATGGTATTATGGTGCACTGAGCTCCTGTGTCAACCAAGGCCCTGTACTTCTGAAATTTTGAAGTGCCAGGCCACTGGATGTACACATCCCAATAGATTCTGTTGTCTCCATTATCCCTTACCTCCCCCTGGTGGAAGGCAGGGCACCCCTAATGGTGGGCATTACCTCCACATGTACAGCTGGCACAACGTCCAGCACCAGAATTAGGATCACTGTTGGAGCTATCAGAGTTGTTCTGGGAAACTGAGGAAGTGACAGCTACCCTTCTGGTATTGTTACCTCGGGATCTGCCCCTCTGCAGCTCCCGTAACCTCTTGAAAAGATCAGAAGTTGGTTGACCATCCCATCTGTTCATGTTCTCACCAAACTGATCACGCAGAGTTATCCAGATACTGCCACGTGATTGCTTCTGCTGTCTGTTTTGGTTTGACCTGTTTTGGAATGGCCTTCTTGGAGCACGTCTGTTTCTGACAGCTGAAACTTGTATCCATCTGGAGGAAGAGGAATCAGAATCATCCCCCTTCATCAAGTTGGATATGGAGGTTTTAAATTCCTCCTTCAGCTCTTTCATGCAGACAAAGTTTCAATGGCTGAAACCAAAGAAGTACATGCAAGACTATCCTCCAATTGCCTCATTTGGTCAGTGAAATGGCCAACAGTGGGAGGCACTCCACCATAATTTCTTGCCACAATCCTGCTTGCCAGAATAGTAGCATAATTAGGAGGAGCAAGCTTAATGAGCTTTTTGGCAAGGCCTGTTCCAACAGGAATTTCATCAGGATTCAGAGTCTTATGATCTCCATGCATTATTTCTCTCACAGCAAATTCTCTCAGATGCTTGATTCCCTCATCTATTGTGGTCCAAGGCTCAGGGTTCCATGGTAAATCATCTCTGCTGGGGTACCTCAACAGGACTGCTAGTAGGAGGCGTGCCCACAGAGAAACTTTACCAATGCACTTGCCTAGGTGCCTGTCTACGCCTGTATCCTTTGAGAGCATCCCCAACTGAGAGGCCGACTTGTCACCTACCACCAATGCTGGGGCTCCCATATCAAAACATCTGGCTAGCTAAGACAGGACTGGCTCATTATCTCCTCTGATGTAATCCTTCCTCACATGTCTAATTTCCTGTCTGGGTGCATTAGCTGACTGTATGTCACCCTCCTCCTCATCATCATCATCATCCTGAGGTCGCTGTCCCCATATTCCTATTGTAATCCTCTGTTGAATTTCCTTGAGTTAAGAGGCACTGCCAGCACTTGCTAATTTAGCAGGGTCTACATCCTGAACTACATCATCCATGTGGGGTCTCAAGAGGTCTGCCAGAGTTTTAAGGCTAACCTTCTCTTCCTCACCAGAAGGATCTTTCTTAACAGAGGGACCCTGAGTGGAAGGACCCTCATCTCCATCTGCACCATCTCCTGCAGCATCTGCATCTCCTCCTGCAGCTCCTTTACGCTTTCTGCTGATAGTGGCAACCAAATTCACTGGATTGGCTTTCACGTTCACAGCAGAGTTGGACAGAGTAGAGGAATTTTGTGCAGGGTTAGCAGGAGCAGAGGGGGTCTGTACAGGGTTGCAGGAGGCGTGCTTTGAGATCCTGCAGCCGCTGCTGCATCCATCTGGGCAGCAGAGGGAGGAAGAGGAGACTGTGCCTCGTTAATGGCGTCTGCCTGCACAGCTATGTCTGTCTGCGCAGCCATTTCTCTCTGTGTAACTGTCTGTCTGCGCAACCGTTTCTCTCTGTGTAACTATGTCTGTCTGCGCATCCATTTCTCTCTGCGCAACTGTGTCTGTTTGTGTACCCCGTCTGCCCGTGCACCCCTGTCTGCCTGTGTAATCGAGTCTGTCTGTGTCGCCGAGTCTGTCTGTGTAACTATGTCTGCCTGTGTACCTGAGTCTGTTATCTCAGATTCTGGCAAAGGTCCCGCAGCTACTGCTGCTGGCTCTGAGTCAAAACTATCAGCAGCTTTCTCACAAACCTGAACTGTGATTTCCTGGTCACTGTAATCAGAATCAGAAACCAATTCCGAACCTCTCTGAGCTTTTCTATGTTTCCTCTTACATCTATGCAGGTCGGAAGAGCAAGTAGCCTTATGTCTTTCTTGACACAGTGCAATCAGTAGCCACATGATTATTCCAAGAAGCAACAAAATTAAGGTTAGCACAAGATATCTAGGGTACCACTGGTTCCAAAGACCCTCTGTAGTTGTAAGAGGAGTAACAAACTCAAATGTGTCTGCTAGCAGATCCATAGTTGAGTTACCATATCTTCTTAGGCCAATAAGACCACAACAGAATCCAACAACATTTAGTAACTTGTTCTTAACCCAAAGAAACGATTTATATGCCAGATATCTCACAATCTTGTCTATCATGCAAGAAAGGGCCCATCTGTAGACAATTGCACCAATAACAGATGAAATAGAATGACTCAACATCCAAAAAAGCTTCATTTTGCTTCCTAATCTGAGCAGAATTAAATCATACAAGCAATCGAGCCCCACGTTGGGCACCAAAAATAAAAATGTGTCAGTGTGAGCTGAAATTCTGCCCCCACCAACAATAACCAGGCTAGCCCAGTCTGGAAGCAAATGAAAGCTGTATTTACAAAGCAGAATCTACAATCTATGATGAAATGCAATGAATATGTACAAATATACAAAATTCACAACATTTACAAATATATACAATCAACAGAAAAACACAACCAATCTTCCTTTGCTTTCCCCCAAAGGGGACCCTTCCCAAAGGGGCTTCTCTCTCCCAGGAGCTTCCCCCCCCCAGACCCCCCTTGGACAGAAAGCAGAGTTAGTTAGAGCAGAAAGTTGTTAACTTAGCTGCCAAGGTCAGCCAGAAGAGAAGAAGAAGAAAAAAACAGCCAGACAGCCCAGCAACTGCCCCCACTGCAGAACGCAGAATGTGCAGAGTGCCTACTTTGTTTTGAGTAATAGTTCTTAAACATTTCTATCTATCCAATGGAAGTGTTTAGAACAATCAGTATTTTGCTTTCTTACACCCAATAGTGACTTATTTACACTCTTTCACTTTCTCTGTTCTGAACTTTGCAAGGAAAAATTAAAAAGACAGTTTCAAACCATCACATTTACATATGGATAGTATTTGCTTAAATAATCTTTCCAACACTGTATTCATAAATACGATTTAATTTCAAATTTTTTCAGAAAATAGGCAAACTTAACACATAACACTAGAAACAATTTCCTGGATTGTCCTTTACTTACCCAGGGAATTTTCTATGAACTTAACAATCCTCATTATTAAATAGACTAAGATGCTATTTTTTTGTCCATGCTATTTGTATTAAAAAACCTGCTCTAGATCCTCACCACTTTTATGGTCAGAAACCTTCTCATTTCCATCCTCAATTTATCCATGGCCAAATTACACCCATTTGTTCTTTTGCCAACATCGTCTGCTAGCATAAATAGTTCTCTTCCTTGCCCACTGTTTACCACCCTATTGTGGTTTTAGAGAATAATTATTTCCTGTATCAGCTTTTGTTTCTCCTAGATTAAACAAGCACTTCAGTCATTCAATTAAAGAGAGCAGAATGTTAGTGTATTCCCACACTTACTAGCAAGAACTGCACCATTTACTAGGTAGACAGAATGGGGTTTTGAGGGAATTTTTTAGAGGGAGAAAGATTATTTAGAAATCAGGTGACAGATTATTTTGTTTTGCACAGTCGTGCTGGAATGAGAACATTTATTCAGAAGAGTTCTCTGTCAGGGCACATAGCTTTCCAGAATTCTTAAAAATCTTTTTGTGAGTTTTAATTTTGATCTACTTATTGGGAAGGGAATCTGTACCCAGGATTATTTTATTAAGTTACTGAAAGGTAGTTTTATTTAATATGCCCTCAATGACAATCACTATATAATACCTTCTATAATGTTGAAGTGGTGAAGTGAACACTTAAATTTTTAGTGCATTATTAGTAATGTTTAATATGTTATATTCTGTTTAGAGCATCCCTGTGGAGCTGATAGATGTGGACTAATGACTGGTATAGTAAGCAGGTAGACTTGGAATGGCCTTCAGGGATAACATAGTGAGTTCCATGAAAGGAGAAAGAAGTCTTGATAATTTTTTAGTTTATTAAGATGAGTTTCGAAGGTTTTGACTGTATAGATCTCAAGGTCTGTGACTTAAGAAAACCTAGCATAGGTAAATAGTGGTTTCAAAAAGTAAATAAATTGATGTTTCTGTCAGAAGAGGTTTTTTTCTCTTGACCCAGAATTCACTATCTTTTAAGAAATATCTGAGACATGTTCAGACATCAGAAACTTGCAGGCGTCCACTGTGGCAGGATGCAACCAAATGATAGTTCTGATTTGACAAGATTAATTTTAAAGTTGTTCTTTCCCCCAGTGTCCTCTTTCTTTTTTTCTAGGTGTAGTCACTAAAAATATTTATCAGCCTTAGACAAAACTTTGTCATTAGTCTCTTCTCTTTAGACAACGATAGACTTACTGCATTGCTCATGGAAAGGCATTTGCATAAGTGCCTTACAAAGAGAAACATGTCATAGAAATAAAAACTAGTACGCACTCCTTGGTATTCATGGGTGACTTCAATCACCCTGATTGCTGGAAAGCCCACACAGCTAGGCACATCCAGCCCAAAAGGCTCTTGCAGCGTGTCAATGAGAATTTCTTGATGTAGGTAGTGGAGAAGCCAACAAGGAGAGGTGCACTGCTGGACCTTGTATTAACTAATAGAGAAGGACTGGTTGGGGACATCAAGGTTGGGAACAGCCTTGGCAACAGAAATCATGACATGGTGGAGTTTAGTATTATACAGGGTAGAAGCAGGGCTACAAGTAGGATTACAGCCCTGGACTTCTGCAGGGCTAACTTTGTACTCTTCAGAGATATACTTGCAGGAATCCCATGGGCTAAGACTCTGGAGAGGAAAGGAGCTCAAGGAACTTAGTCAATTTTAAAATGCCACTTCCTCCGAGCCCAAGATAGGTGTGTTCCCTTGAGTGAAAAATGGGGTAGGCATGCTAGGAGACCTGCTCCAGGGCCTCTTCCTCCCCAGGCACCTAAGATGTAGCTGATCCTGGTGAAGTTCCTGCTGGCACATTTCTGCAGCCCACCCACACATCCCCAGACACCAACACACTGCCTGGGCTGTTACCAGTTGTGCCCAGGGGCCAGCCTGTCCCCACTGAGGGTAGGCACTGAGTGGGTCTCAGCCATAGCCATGAGCTGGCTGGGTGATGAGTCAGAGCCCCAGGGAGAGAGAAAACCATCAATGTCTTCACATTTCAGATGAAATTCCCAAGGTTGTTCCCAGCATGAGGCCCCTGCAGCTGCTCCTCAGTCCCTTGGGTGCTGTCTTCCCTCATGCTCCCACTTTTGGCACTGGGCACGGCTGAGAACCAGGTGCCATCCGGGACCAGCTGTGATGGCACAGCTGCACTTCCAGCACTCAGTTCCCCTGCTATTGTCATCTTCTTCTGCCCTCTTCCACTGACAGGCAGCAGGCACAGACAACAAAAAAAACAACTTCGGGCTATTGTTTTGTTGTAATTTCACATTCTTCTCTTTTTTTCTGTTGCTCTTGCCAAGTTCTTCTTCAGCTCAGTCTCTGTGTGCCCATCCCAGGTGACAGACCCACTCTGGTGGCAGAGCCACTCTGCAGGTCAAGGTCAACACCAGCTTCTGCCTGTCTCCTGCCTCCTCGGTACTCGGGAAGTGTCCACAGCCATTCTGGCCTCCTCAGGGCAGCTGGCTGCCTGGGCCCATGGCCCTGCCAAGCTCAGGAGAGGTGCCACCTCAGGGGCCTGGCCTGGCACTGGCAGCAGGGCTACTTGTTGTATGCCCCTGCCATGCAGGTGGCACAGAGTAAGAACTTTCATGCCCTGCTCAGCCCTTTGCGCATCCTTCTGAATATGCCAGACCCGAGAAGTCGGCAAGATGGGCCCTGGGTGGTGGCTCCTGGGGTCTGCCCATAGTACCTGAGGTCTTCCTATTCCACTTCAGGCAGCGCCTCCTCTACAGCCTCTGCCATGAGGGACTGGGCTGTAACAATCATAAGATAAGCTGCAGCCGCTGGTCGTGCCAAGATGTGACACAGGTGTCTGCTTCCTGTCCATCCCTGGGGCAGGTGTCTGCTCCACTTCCATCTTTGCAGCAGGTGTCTGCACCATGTCCATCCTTGAGGCAGGTGCAAGCTCCACCTCCGCCTCTGGGGCATGAGTCTGTTCCACCTCCAACTATGGGGCACTGATTTGTGGGGCAGGTGTCTGCTCCATGTCCATCTGTGTAGGAGGTGCAAGCTCCACCTCTGTCTCTGGGGCAGGAGTCTGCTCCACCTCCATCTGTGAGACAGGTGGTACCTGCTTCACCTCAAGTTCTGGGGATGTTGTCTGCTCCACTTCCATCTCTGGGGCAGTTGTCATTTGCATGTCCATGTCAGGGGCAGTTGTCACCTCCACATTCATTTCAGGGGCAGTTGTCACCTCCAAGTCCATCTTTGCAGCACAGTACTGCTCCAATTGCATCTTTGGGGCTGGTGTCTGCTCCACCTCGGTCTTTGGGGCAGGTGCAAGCTCCACCTCTGTCTGTGGGGTACCAGTTGCAAGCTCCATCTCCATCTCTGGGGCCAGTGCAAGCTGCACCTCTGACTCTGGGGCATCAATTTGTGGGGCAGGTGTCTGCTCCATGTTCATCTTTGTAGCAGGTGCAAGCTCCACCTCCATCTTTGGGGCAAGAGTCTGCTGTCCTTGTCCAGTGAGGGCTGCTTGCTGCTCAAGCTCTAGTCCCACAGTGAAGTACTTTCCTGTCAGCTTTCCCCTCGCACTACCTAAAGGCAACTCTCTGAGAGCCACCAAGCCAGGCTGAGAGTCAAAGCTGGCAGGGGGTACCACAGGCCAGCAATATACGCATCGCTGGGTTGCCCCAGTTGGGACGTCACCAATGGGACACAGCTACCTCCCCATGAGACGACACTACTAGAAAGAGCTAGCAGAGAATATTAAGCCGCATTTAGACTCTCTCCTCAAAAGAGACCAAATGGAAAAAGAAATTAGATGCTAGGCGGTTCCCTTCATATTAAAGGCCCCAATGTTTTGTTTTGTCTCTCTGCAGCTTAGAAAGCAACAGTTTCCCAGATGCTAGATATGTCTGTAACTGCTGAGAGGAAAGAGATAGCCCAGAATTTCAAGCTCCATTTAGACTCTCTCCTCAAAAGAGACCAAATGGAAAAAGAAATATGTCGCTAGAAGGTTCCCTTCAAGTGTTAGCACTCAATGATTTGATTTGTCTGCGTATTAGAAAGTAAATTTTTCCAAGATGCTTAGAGATAGCTCTGACTGCTGACAGGAAAGAGCTAGCCCAGAATTTCAAGCCCCATTTAGACTCTCTCCTCAAAAGAGAGAAAATGGAAAAAGAAATTAGATGCTACGCGGTTCCCTTCAGATTAAAGGCCCAAATGTTTTGCTTTCTCTCTCTGCGCATTGGAAAGCAAATTTTTCCCAAATGCTAGAGATGGCTGCAAGTGCTGAG
>NW_026539319.1:0-39410 GCF_027791375.1 Indicator indicator | reverse complement strand
AACCTCCACACAAAGCCCAGGGATGGCACTGAGCTGCTGGGAAGAGGCTCAAAGAGAGAAGGAATCCAGCAGGGCACAGACAGCAAACTCCTGAGCTGTCCTCCCAGGGTCTGCTTGGGTTCTGCTGGCTGGGGCAGGGCACAGGCAGCAAACTCCTGAGCTGTCCTCCCAGGGTCTGCTTGGGTTCTGCTGGCTGGGGCAGGGCACTCTGGCAGGGCACAGCAGCAGGCCAGGGCCAGTGCTGCATCAGTTCTGTGCACAGCCAAGATGTGCAGCAAAGAGCAGCCTCAGGGCTTTGGCCAAGGGACACTTTGTGAGCTCTGCTGTCTGCTGCCCAGCCCAGGGCATGTCTGGGGGTAAGGAACTTTGTAGCAAGGCCACCTCTGAGCCAGGCCTTAGCAGACTGCTCAGCACTCAAAGGACACAACCCAAACCACACCACAGGACACAGACTCAGGGCTTGTGCCCAGTCCTCTTGGCATTGTGAGAGGGAACAAACCAAAAGGCCTTCACCATGCCAGTTTCTTCCCTCCCCCCCACCCCCAGCAAAGAGAGAAGGAGGTTGGCAAGCACCTACTTACTTGTTGAAGAGATGATTGTCCACCTTAATCTTACTGTAGGCTTTGAAGTCATCAGGCATTAACATGACAGGGACAGGAACATTGCTGAGTTCGTTGATCTAAAAGAGAAAAGGACCAAGACTCAACCCCCAAGCTTGGTTACTGGCTTAGGGGGAAGACAAATCCCCCAGGAAGCTGCTTTTGGAAGCAAGAGAATCTGTTAAAGACTGAAGGGAAGCTGGAGGACACCTGTGGTGAGAAGGCACAGAAGCATCTCCCTCCAGCCTGTGGTGATTGCTCCCCGAGCCAGCCCTTGGCTCTTTCACCTCTTCACCTTCCACTGCTCAGCCAAGACAAAAACCTGCAGCCCAGCACAGAGCAGGTTTGATGCTTCCAGGAAATGCCTTTTGCCTTCAGGGAGCAAATGCTGCACCACCCAAACCCTGAACTGCTGCAGACCACAAGCAAAGGCTCCGAAGGGGGCAGCCAGGAGAGCCTCTGGGCAGCTCTGCTCCAGCACAGCACAGCTCCCCTCTGGCTGCTGCTTGGTTCTGTGCTCTGCTGTCTCTTGTTGCTCTTCTCCCACCTTCTCCAAGAGGATGAGTCACTCCACGGGATGTTTTTGCTCCTTAGTCATGTGTGGCAGCCACAGGAATAGAAGGGAAGCAGAAGAATGAAACCTTCAGCTCCTGCTGGGCTCAGGCTACAGGCACTCAGCAGGGGGAAAGCAGCAGGAGTGAGAGAAAATTCATAGACTGAGGGAATGGAAGGGACCTTAAGGGTCATCCAGTTCCAGCTGGACATCTTCCATCCCTGGACATCTTCTACTAGAGCTCAAAGCCTCATCCAGCCTGGCCTTGAACACCTCCAAGGAGGAGGCAGCCACAGCCTCCCTGGCCAAGCTGTGCCAGTGTCTCCCCAGCCCCACTGCCAACAATTTCTTCCTCATCTCCACTCTGAATCTCCCCTCTCCCAATTTCAATCCATTCCTCCTCATCCTATCACTACAAATCCTTTTAACAAGTCCTTCCCCAGCTTTCTTGTAGGTCCCCTTCAGGTACTGAAGTTACATGGATCAAACAAAATCACTGAAGTCTCCCCCTCTGGACTCTCCTCTGAGGCCACCCTGCTCCAGACAACCTCCATGCACTGACAGGGCTCTGCCAGCACTCAAGAGCAGGACCTGCCAGCATGCCTGGAAGGTTCCTGACCCCTGGGAACAGGCTCCAAGCCACCACTCCAAGGATATTGAATCCAGCCCTGGGATTCCCCCATCCCCTGTGTGCACCAGGACACACAACACAATGGTTGGACTTGAGGATCTTAAAGACCTTGTCCAAACTTTAGGATTCTGTGGTGAAATAGTCCCCAAGGGGACTGAGGAGGAGATGGAAGGAGGAGGGAAGGAATCACAGAATGGCAGGAGATGGAAGGGACCTCTGGAGATGCTAAAGCAGCTTGCCCAGCAGCACAGTGCCCAGGGGGGGTTGGAAGCTCTCCACAACCTCTCTGGGCAGCCTGCTGCAGGCCTCCAGCACCCTCACACCAAACAACTTTCTCCTCCTGCTCAGATGGAACCTCCTGGGCTCCACTTTGTGCCTCTTGCCCTGTCCCTGGGCACCACTGAGCAGAGTCTGCCCCCAGCCTCTTGCCCCTCACCCTTTAGCTCTTGCTGAGCATTGCTCAGATCCCCTCTGGGGCTGCTCCTCTCCAGGCTCTCAGCCTTTGCTCCTCACAGAGCTGCTCCAAGCCCCTCAGCAGTTTCAGAGGCTCCCCTGGACTCTCCCCAGTAGCTCCCAGTCTCCCTTGAGCTGGGGAGCCCAGAAGAACTATTGGAATTGGGTCCCACCAGGATGGATCAGCCACCCTCAGCTGCCTGCTTCTCCTCCTGGTCAGAGGGAACCCCCAGAGGTGCTGCAGGGAACCCTTCTGCAGCAGGATCTGTGGCACACTTCAACTCTGGCAGGGAGGTCCCAGCTCTGGAGATGTGCAGTGAGAGGGCTAATTAAAGCAGCCAGCCTTTGATGAGGGGCATCTTTCTCACATCCTTTCTTCCTTCACTACCAAAGAGGAAGAGGGAGGGAAAAAAGAAAAAAAAAGAAAAAAGGCAAAAAAAGAAACCCAAAGCCAGAGCAGATCTAAGAAACGTCAGCCTGGCAGGAAGGCACAGCCAAGAGGACTATTTTGAGAGCCAGCCATCCCACACAGCAGAGCAGCAGCAAGCAAACTGGCCACCAAAACTGCTCAGAGCACAGAAGGTGCTCCTCAAAGCCCTGCCCTGCACCAAAGATTCCCAGGAAGCGCTCTGGGATGCGTGGAGAAGGCTGCCTGGGTGAATGAATACCTCAGGGCAGAGGATCTGGGGATGGATTGGGTTGGAAGGGACCTTAAAGATCAGCACAGAACCCTAGAATGGCTCAGGCTGGAAGGGACCTCAGGGATCATCTGCTCCAAGCCCCCTGCCATGGGCAGGGACCCCTCCCACCAGCCCAGGCTGCTCAAAGCCTCCTCCAGCCTGGCCTTCAACACCTCCAGGGGTGGGGACTCCACCACCTCCCTGAGCAGCCTGTTCCAATCCCTGGCCACTCCTGCAGCACAGAAATTGTTCCTCATGCCCACCCTGACCCTCCCCTGGCACAATTTCAGGCCATTTCTTCTCCTTCTACCACCCTGACCCTAGGGAGCAGAGCCCAACCCCTACTCAGCTCCAGCCTCCTCGCAGGGAGCTGCAGAGGGCAGTGAGGTCTCCCCTCAGCCTCCTCTCCTCCAGCCTAAGCACCCCCAAGCTCCCTCAGCTGCTCCTCACCCTCCCTGCCCTCCAGACCTTTCCCCACCTTCGCTGCCCTTCTCTAGACCCACTCCAGACTCTGTCACCTCCAGCTCCTGGCGTCCACCTCCCAGCCAGCAAAGCCCCCAGGCAGCGAATTCCCCCCGCTGAAGGTTTGGATGGGTGCTGGGTAGTCAAACCCCAACTGATTCTCCTCTGAGGCAGGAGGAGCTGCCTGCAGCCACTAATTATTGCTGTCTACCAGGAGGGGAAGCCTCCTGACAGCAGAGCTCCTCAGACACCAAGGCACAAACAGCTTGTTGCAGAGCAGAGGAAGGGTGCTGACGGCTGGGGGGGGGGAGCAGCAGCAGCTTTGGAAGCTGTCTCCTCCCTGCCAAGGGGGGAAAAAAAAAAAAAAAACAACACCAAATCCAACACCCAACCTTCAGCAAAGGCAGGAGGAGGTGTCCAACCCTCCCTGCATGGCCTCATTCCTGCCCCAGCAGAAAGCTCCAAGCAGAAACCTGTTGCCACTTCTCCTGAGTGGCAGAAATGGTGCACTCAGGAAGCCCTGGGATCAATCCAGAATGGTCCTGAGCTGTGCTGGGGGTGAATTCAGGTGGGCAGGAAATGAAAGCTGAAGAGAGGGGAGGTGAGGAGGGAGGTTGGTTTGCAGCCCCTGTGAGGGCTAAGGGGTGGCTGGAGGTGAAAATGGATTCTGCTGAGTGAGGGGGAAGGGTCTGGGGAGTGGGGAAGGGAGAGCTGGGGAGGTGGAGAATCCATGGAGCTGAGCTCCTGTGCCCTCTGGCTGCTGGGCAAGGGGGTGAGGAGAGAGGGAAGTGGGAGAGGAGAGGGGCAAGGGGATGAGGAGAGGGGCAAGTGGGAGAGGAGAGGGGCAAGTGGGAGGAGGAGAGGGGCAAGTGGGAGAGGAGAGGGGCAAGTGGGAGGAGGAGAGGGGCAAGTGGGAGGAGGAGAGGGGCAAGTGGGAGAGGAGAGAGGGAAGTGGGAGAGGAGAGGGGCAAGTGGGAGGAGGAGAGGGGCAAGTGGGAGAGGAGAGGGGCAAGTGGGAGAGGAGAGGGGCAAGTGGGAGGAGGAGAGAGGCAAGGGGGAGGGGAGAGGGGCAAGTGGGAGGAGGAGAGGGGCAAGTGGGAGGAGGAGAGGGGCAAGTGGGAGGAGGAGAGGGGCAAGGGGAGGAGGAGAGGGGCAAGGGGATGAGGAGAGGGGCAAGTGGGAGAGGAGAGGGGCAAGTGGGAGGAGGAGAGGGGCAAGGGGGAGAGGAGAGGGGCAAGTGGGAGGAGGAGAGGGGCAAGTGGGAGGAGGAGAGGGGCAAGGGGATGAGGAGAGGGGCAAGGGGATGAGGAGAGGGGCAAGGGGATGAGGAGAGGGGCAAGTGGGAGAGGAGAGGGGCAAGTGGGAGAGGAGAGGGGCAAGTGGGAGAGGAGAGGGGCAAGTGGGAGAGGAGAGGGGCAAGGGGATGAGGAGAGGGGCAAGTGGGAGAGGAGAAGGGCAAGGGGATGGAGAGGGGGGAAACAGGAGAGGAGAGGGGACAAATGGAGGAAGAGAGGGGACAAATGGAAGAGAAGGAGGTGAAATGGATGAGGAGAGGGAATAAATGGAAGAGGAGAGGGAATAAATGGAAGAGGAGAGGGAATAAATGGAAGAGGAGAGGAATTAATGGAAGAGGAGAGGAATTAATGGAAGAGGAGAGGGATTAATGGAAGAGGAGAGGGATTAATGGAAGAGGAGAGGAATTAATGGAAGAGGAGAGGGAATAGATGGAAGAGGAGAGGGAATAGATGGAAGAGGAGAGGAATTAATGGAAGAGGAGAGGAATTAATGGAAGAGGAGAGGAATAAATGGAAGAGGAGAGGGAATAAATGAAAGAGGAGAGAGAATAAATGGAAGAGGAAAGAGAATAAATGGAAGAGGAGAGAGGGCAAATGAAGGAGAGGAGCACAGGGAAGAGCAGGGGACAGTTGCAGCTTTGGGGAGCTGAGGACCTTCCCTCCCTGCCCTACTGCTGTTCCCTCAAGCCCTGCTCCCTCCTCCCCAGCCATGGGCAGGACCCCTCCCACCAGCCCAGGCTGCTCAGGACCTCATCCAGCCTGGCCTTGAACACCTCCAGGGAGGGGGCAGCCACAGCCTCCCTGGGCAGCCTGTGCCACTGCCTCCCCACTCTCTCGACAATTTCTTCCTCAGCTCCAGTCTCAATCTCCCCTCTTGCAGCTTCAATCCATCCCCCCTCAGCCCAGCACACCAAACCCTTGGAACAAGTCTATTTTTCCCCCATCTCCTCCCAGAGCTGGGATCCTGAAGCAGGCAGGAAGCTGTGCTGTAGGCAGCTGGGAGAGGCTTCTGCTGGGAGAGGCTTCTGCAGGGGCTGGGCTGGGCTGGGCTGGGCTGGGCTGGGCTGGGCTGGGCTGGGCTGGGTTCTTTCCTTGGCTGATGTCAGGGCAGAGCCATGGGAGCCACCTCTCCTCTCCCACTTGCCCCTCTCCTCTCCCACTTGCCCCTCTCCTCTCCCACTTGCCCCTCTCCTCTCCCACTTGCCCCTCTCCCCTCCCACTTCCCCCTCTCCCCTCCCACTTCCCCCTCTCCTCTCCCACTTCCCCCTCTCCCCCCCACTTCCCCTCTCCCCTCCCACTTCCCCCTCTCCTCTTCCACTTCCCCCTCTCCTCTTCCACTTCCCCCTCTCCCCTCCCACTTCCCCCCTCCTCATCCCACTTCCCCCTCTCCTCATCCCCTTCCCCCTCTCCTCATCCCCTTCCCCCTCTCCTCATCCCCTTCCCCCTCTCCTCATCCCCTTGCCCCTCTCCTCCCCTTGCCCCTCTCATCCCCTTGCCCCTCTCCCCTCCCCCTTGCCCCTCTCCTCCTCCCACTTGCCCCTCTCCTCATCCCCTTGCCCCTCTCCTCCTCCCACTTGCCCCTCTCCTCATCCCCTTGCCCCTCTCCTCTCCCACTTGCCTCTCTCCTCACCCCCTTGCCCAGCAGCCAGAGGGCACAGGAGCTCAGCTCCATGGATTCTCCACCTCCCCAGCTCTCCCTTCCCCACTCCCCAGACCCTTCCCCTTCACTCAGCAGAATCCATTTTCACCTCCAGCCACCCCTTAGCCCTCACAGGGGCTGCAAACCAACCTCCCTCCTCACCTCCCCTCTCTTCAGCTTTCATTTCCTGCCCACCTGAATTCACCCCCAGCACAGCTCAGGACCATTCTGGGTTGCTCTGCAAGGTGCCAATTTCATCTTGCCCACCAATTCCTTCTTCAATAAAAGCCACATCAATATTCAGGGACACAGCTGGGAGAAGGGAAGGATCAGGCATGGGGTTGGCTTGGGGGTTTTTTGTTGTTGTTGTTGTTGTTTCCAAACCTGACTGTAGGCTCCAAGCAGTAATTACCATTAGTAAATTGATGGGCAAAATGCAATTTGTTTACTACCAAGATGCAGCTGATGGTGGAGTGCTGGAGTCCTGCTCTCCAGGATTCTTTACAACAGGAATTTGCTCAGGAAAAGAAGGATTTAAAAAAAAAAAAAAAAAAAAAAAAAAAATCTTTCTTCTTCTCCCTTCCATCAAGCATCTCCAAAAGGACCTGGGGAGCACTCTGGGGATGCTCAGATTTTGTGTGCCCCCAGCAGGAGAAGGACACAGAGTTGAGGAGTGAGGCCAGAGGAGGCCACAAAGATGAGCCAAGGGCTGGAGCAGCTCTGCCCTGAGCACAGCCTGAGGGAGCTGGGGGTGTGCAGCCTGGAGAGGAGAAGGCTCCAGGGGGACCTCAGAGCTGCCTGAAGGGATCCTGCAGGAAGGCTGCAGAGAGACTTTTGCTGAGGGGGTCTGGAGCCAGGCCCAGGGGGAATGGTTTGGAGCTGAGGCAGAGCAGGGTTAGAGTGGAGCTGAGGAAGAAGTTGTTGAATGTGAGGGAGGTGAGAGCCTGGCACAGGCTGCCCAGGGAGGCTGTGGCTGCCTCCTGCCTGAGGGTGTCCAAGGCCAGGCTGGATGAGGCCCTGAGCAGCTGAGTCCAGCTGAGAGCTGTGCCATGGCAGGAGGTTGGAGCAGCTGAGCTCTGAGCTCCCTTCCCACCTGAGCCATTCTGGGAGTCTGGGATTCCCTAGGTGCAAAAAGCAGCTGAGGTGTGGCAGGGTCAAACACCCTCCCCGTGGCCACACCAGTCACTGATTCATGGAATGGGTTGGGCTGGAAGGGAGCTTCAAGCTCAGCCAGCTCCAACCCCCTGCCATGGGCAGGGACCCCTCCCACCAGCCCAGGCTGCTCAGGGCCTCATCCAGCCCGGTCCTGAACACCTCCAGGGAGGGGACAGCCACAGCCTCCCTGGGCAGCCTGTGCCAGGCTCTCCCCACCCTCACTGCCAAGAATTCCTTCCCCAGCTCCAGCCTCAATCTGCCCTCCTGGAGCCATTTGAGCCAGCAGCAGAGCAGACAGCTGAGCCTCCTTTTCCTTACTGAATTTCCTCTTCTTCCCTCTCCCTACCCCAAGGGGAAAAGGGCTCCTGGAATCTATTTTAAGAGGAGCTCCCAGCACAGAAGGTTGTGATCCACCAGCCTGAGTGAGGAGGACTCTGGGGGCCACCACCATATGCTGTGCCCTCCAGAGGTCAATTAAAGGCAGAGCAGACAGCAAGTGTTGGAAAGGCCAAAAACCCAAACTGCTGAGGCTGTGCCAGCACCAATTCAGAGGAGGTGAGGATTTGATAGGTGGCAGATGCTGCTCTGGCTGCAAGGAGCATGGCAACACCAAAGTGCCAGGCAGCAGAGAGGGGAGAAGCCTGCTGCAGATCCCAGTGCTGCTGCTGCCACCCTGGAATACCAACTAGCTGGGTTTTGTCCTGCCTGGCACCACTCCTGGAGGTCCTAGGGGATGGGCTGCAGCTCCCAGCCAGCCTCTGGAGCCACAGGAGGCTGCCTCCAGGCCAGCCAAAGGAAGGCATGTCCCCACTTCCACAAAATGGGATTTGTCCCTGCCTTCCCCCCACCCTCTGCCAACAGCCACAGAGCTCCAGGGATGGTTTCTGCTCCACCTAGAGAGGCACCACCAGAGCCTGCATCAACCTCAGCCCTTCCTTTACCACAGAGCAGCAGGAGTCACCTCTCCAGCAAGCCCTCAAGTCCCTGGGATGCCAGCCCCTGCTGGGATCAGCCCCTTCCAACTGTTTCTATGGTTTCCAGAGCATCACACCAACACTGCTGTGCTCATCCTGCTGTCAGCTGGCTTCTCCCTTCCACCACCATCACAACCTGCCTCCCCTCCCCTCGGCCCTGCCCAGCTCCAACCCTCAGGGATCTCCACCATGGCAGTCCAGCCAGGGCATGGAGAACGTGCATGGAGCAACCCCCAGCCAGGAGCTGCTCCTCCTCTCCCAGTGCCATGACAACAGCAGTGGCAGAAGAAGCTTCCCCAGGAAGCAGCTCCATGCTTGCTGGATTTCACTCAGGAATCAGGGGGGAGCCTCCTGTGGCTTCCACTTGCTGCTCCTGCCTGGATAAATTGTCCTCTCCATCATTTTCCACCTCTGAAGCGTGGGCAGCAGGACAAGAGGGGGGATTCTGCTGCTCTGCTCTGCTCTCCTGAGAGCCCACCTCCAATCCTGCCTCCAGCTCTGGTGCCCACAACACAAGGAGGACACAGAGCTGCTGCAGAGGGTCCAGAGGAGGCTCCAAAGATAACCCAGTGGCTGGAGAACCTCCCCTGTGGGGACAGGCTGAGGGAGCTGGGGGTGTGCAGCCTGGAGAAGGCTCCAGGGAGACCTCAGAGCAGCCTTCCAGTGCCTGAAGGGAGACCTCAGAGCAGCCTTCCAGTGCCTGAAGGGAGACCTCAGAGCAGCCTTCCAGTGCCTGAAGGGAGACCTCAGAGCAGCCTTCCAGTGCCTGAAGGGAGACCTCAGAGCAGCCTTCCAGTGCCTGAAGGGAGACCTCAGAGCAGCCTTCCAGTGCCTGAAGGGAGACCTCAGAGCAGCCTTCCAGTGCCTGAAGGGAGACCTCAGAGCAGCCTTCCAGTGCCTGAAGGGAGACCTCAGAGCAGCCTTCCAGTGCCTGAAGGGAGACCTCAGAGCAGCCTTCCAGTGCCTGAAGGGAGACCTCAGAGCAGCCTTCCAGTGCCTGAAGGGAGACCTCAGAGCAGCCTTCCAGTGCCTGAAGGGAGACCTCAGAGCAGCCTTCCAGTGTCTGAAGGGAGACCTCAGAGCAGCCTTCCAGTACCTGAAGGGGCTGCAGGAGAGCTGGGGAGGGACTTTGGCCAAGGGCTGGGAGGGACAGGATGAGGGACAATGGCTTGGAGCTGGGAGAGGGGAGATGGAGACTGGAGAGGAGGAAGAAACTCTTGGCAGTGAGGGTGGGGAGAGCCTGGCACAGGTTGCCCAGGGAGGCTGTGGGTGTCCCCTGCCTGGAGGTGTTCAGGACCAGGCTGGATGAGGCCTTGAGCAGCTTGGGCTGGTGGGAGGTGTCCCTGCCCATGGCAGGGGGCTGGAACTGGCTGATCTTTAAGATCCCTTCCAACCCAACCCATCCCATGAGCTATGAAGGTATCTGCCAGACTGATCCCACCCACATCTGGCCCTGCTTACCCCAGCCACAGCCCCACCCTGAGCCCAGCTCAAACCCTGGCTGGGGACCACCAGGACAGCTGAGCCCCAGCCCCCTTCTGTAACCAGAAACACTCTTTGAGATTGGTGTTGCAGAAACCAGTTCCTGTCCTTGGTGTGCTGAGATCCCCTGCTCCTTCCTGATCCTCCCCAGGCCCATCCCTGCCTGTATCCACCCCAGCTGCTCACAAGCTTGTTTAAACACAAGGCAGAGAGCCCAACTGTTGCCAGACTTCAGTTAATGGACCCAAGGGAATTTCTTCAGTCAACAGAAATGGGGGATTGCAGAAAATGGTTGGTTGGTTGATTTCAGCCCTGGATGAATGAAAAAAAAAAAAACAAACAAAAAAAACAACCCCAAAAGTTCATCCCTAACACACAACCAGCTGGGACAGAACCTTCCTGGCACAGCCCTAGAGCAGTTTTTCTTTCCCCTCTCCTTGCTGCAAGCCTCCAGCAGGCTTCAGCCCTCCTTGTAAAATCGTGGTCCAGAAACCAAACATTAACCAAAACAACCCCAAAACCACCAAAGATTTCTACCAAAGCCCAGAGATACTCCTGAAAAACATTCCCCAACTGCCCAGAGCCACTGGCTGGAAGCACAGAAGGAATTCACCAACATCATCTCCCAAATGCAGAGCAGGGTGACCGTAAGAGGGACATGGAGCTGCTGGAGCAGGTCCAGAGGAGGCCATGAAGGTGATCAGAGGGTTGGAGAACCTCCACTATGGGACAGGCTGAGGGAGCTGGGGGTGTTCACCCTGGAGAAGGCTCCAAGGAGACCTTACAGCAGCCCTCCACTACCTGAAGGGGCTCCAGGAGAGCTGGGGAGGGCCTTTGGACAAGGGCTGGGAGGGACAGGATGAGAGGGAATGGATTGAAGCTTGAGGAAGGCAGATTGAGACTGGAAATGAGGAAGAAATTAAGAGTGAGGGTGGGGAGAGCCTGGCACAGGTTGTCCAGGGAGGTTGTGGATGTCCCTTCCCTGGAGGTGTTCAGGGCCAGGCTGGATGAGACCCTGAGCAGCCTGGGCTGGTGGGAGGGGTCCCTGCCCATGGCAGGGGGTTGGAACTGGAGGATCTTTGAGGGTCCCTTCCAACCCAACCCATTCCATGAATCCATGAGCTCACAGCCACAGAAGCCAGCAGCCCTCTTGGGCACTCATGAAGTTCACCCAAGCCCAAACGCAGCCCAAAGATGAGGAGCACAGAGGAGGAGATGATAAAAAACAAACCCCAAATCAACCAGCAGGGATTTGTTGGGCAATCCTGGCTGTGTATCCAAGGGTGAGGAAGGCAGAGCTGAGATGTCCTAAGCCCCTTCCAGCCCCTCCAGACACTGCTTTCTGGCAGCAATTTCCTCCCCATGTGGATCTGCTATCATCTCATTCCCAGCTCAGTGCTCACACCCAGCTCTCAGCTCTGCCCTCCCTCCCTCTGCCTCAATATTTCACAGCCAAATTCTCCCAAAGTTGCACTGTCCTGACCCAGTGCCTCTAAAAGTTGCCAGATTCCAAGTTCCCAGACAGCTACAAGAAGGGGGGAGGGGGGAAAGACAAACATTTAAAAGGGACTAATTACCACCAAGCAACAACTGTCCCTAAGAGGCCCCGAGTGAAACTCAGCTGAATCCTACCAATTTCCATTTCTAATGGCCACCACTGATCAAAGGCTGAGTCAAGAAATTCATTATCCTGCTTCCTGGGCAAGGCTGGGAGCAGCAAGCACTTGGAACACCCTTTGAGGCCAGAGGACAGCTCTGGGTGGAAGCTCTCACTCCATCCTCAGGCAAGCTGGGAATGCAATTTTCATTTTTCTTGCCTTTTTTTTTTTCCCCTCTCTCTCTTAAAAAAAAAAATTAAGCTTAAATCCCTTTCCCTCTCTAGGAAACATCCACTAGAAAAATTGGTGGCTTTGAGCACTCCCCAGGCTATTCATTTGGCAAAGGGGAGGAGGTTTCAGGAGTATCTTGGAGCTCCTGAATGTTTCTCCCTAGAAGAGCACCCATGAGCCACATCCAAGAGAGAGCAGGAGGACACCAATCCTCCTTCCCAGCCTGAGGTTTGTGTCTGCCATCACAGACGAGGGAGGAGTTTCCAGAGGAAACATGATGATGGTTTTATCAACCTCCAGAGGAGATGGATCAGAGCTGAGCCACCACAGACACTGCCAAGGGATCCCCTCCCAGCTCCCTCCTAAGCCCTGCGCCGACTCCTGCCCAGAGAAACCGAGGCCAGGGGATGGACATGGCCTGAGTGCTGAAGTCAGAGGGGGACAGGGTTGGGCAGATGGAGCCCCAAAAGATCCTTTTGCATTGTAGGATGGAGATGAGAGACAGCAGCAACTGTCCTCAGCCAGCCAAGTGATGAGCAGGGTTGGCACCGTGTGCCTGGCACCTCTGGGTTGTGGCACATGGGAGCCTCCTCACCAAACCAGGGCTGGAGGGGCTGCCCTGAGTGAGCAAGGCATGGGTCAGGGCACGGGACAGGGCTGTGGGGGTCACGTCGGTGTCCTCAATGCCTCTGGTGCCAGACAGGGGGTGTGCCAGGGGCACAGCACCCACACAAAGGGATGCAAAGCAAAATGGCATCACCTGCCCTGCCCTGGGATGCAGAGCGCCGGGGAGGAGCTGGTTGGAAAAGGTGATGGGGAAGAGGCTAGAGGCAGAGGGTGTGCTGGAGGGGCCCTGGCAGACGCAGGTCTAGCAGCAGAGGAGCCCAATGCCACCTGGGGGATGTGGAAGGTGACGGCCGGGAGGGACAACCTGCCCCGGGAGGGGAACCAGAGCTGTCCAGAGGTGGGGATGCTCCAAGGAAGAGAGCCCCAACCCCATGGCACAAAGAAGCAGAGCCCACGGGGACCCTCCTCACAGGGCAGGAGGATGAACGGTGCTGACCCAGCGCTGCCCCGGGCACGGCAAGCCGAGGAAAGACCCAGAGTGGGGCTCGGATGCGGGGCTGAACCGGGCGGGGAAAGGCCCTGCCCGAGGCACGGAGGGGTCCGATCCGGGGCAGGGCAGGGGCGAGGGGCCGGGGAGGGCCCGGGAGGACCGGCGGCGGCGGCGGCGCTCACCGTGTGGTTGGCCCCCCACATGAGGACGCTGAGCAGCGGCTCGGAGGCCCGGAACAGCTTCACCTTCTGGCACACGAAGTGTTTCTTCTTGGTTTTAGTCTTGCTGGCGCTGAGGGCCGAACCCAGCGTCGTCCCGACGCTCCCCGCCGACGAGCCCCCCGCGCAGTTCGAGGCCATGGCGGAGCCCGGGACCGGCGGCGGCACCGGGAGCCGGACCGAACACCCCCCCCCCCCTTTTCCCCCGGGCTTCCCCCTACCAGTGCCTCCGCATGGTTCCGCCCGGCCCGGCACACCCCCCACGCCCCCCTCCCGCAGTGGTACCGCCCGCCGCTGTCAGCCCCTGCCCGTTAGCTTCTCTCCCTCGCCGTATCCCAACCCTCCCCCCCCACCCCCCGACTGTTGCCGCAGTGGTTCCGTCCCCGCCTCCCTCCCCCTCCCCACCCCCCCGCCCGCCCCCGCCGTGGTTCGCTCCACCGCTAAGGAGGAGCCGCCGCGGCCGGCCGAGCCCGCTCCGGCCCCGCTCTGAGGAGGTGCCAAGATGGCGGAGGGCTGAGGAGGTGGGGAAGGGAACGCACCATGTCCCCGAGGGGAACGCCCGGGGGCTAAGCAGCGGGGGAGCAGCGCTCAGGGCTGGCTCTCTTCGCCTCAACAAACGGACGGGAGGGGACGAATCCCGACATAGCTCGGGCTGAGAGAGAAAACAGCGGAAAGGGTTGGATGAAGGAAAAAGAAGGGAAATAAGAACGTCCTTCCCTCCTCCTCTGCCCGGAGATGGTCTCGCCCCGCTGGCGTGACGCGCCCACCAGGGCCACGCCCCACTCTGAACTGGCCAATGAGCAGCGAGGCGCATGGAATTATGAATGGACTGCTGCACACGGCACCGGCCCCCGCTCCAAGGGCGAGCAGCGGGGCCGCGGCTGACGGGGATCCCTCGGGGAGCTTCCCCCGGGGCCACGTCCTGCGGGCCGGAGCGGCTCAAGCGCTTTGGTAAACTCACACAGGGGCGGCTACGGCCTGGTAAACCCCACCCGCAGGCTCTCCAAACCCTTCCCTGTTACAGGGTCACCCCTGCCACCCCTCCCCAGCTCCCGCCCCCAAAAAGCCACAAAATCCATTTAAAAATGAGAGTAAAAGTGTTCTTAATTTTTAAAATAAAAAAAGCTCGACGTCTCTGTACATATACACATTACTTACATTACAAAATCCCAGAGAAACATTTGCTGTACCACCTATGCTCTGCTCATTTCCTTTTTCGCCCTCATGGCAGCTCCCTCTGGGTCAACCTGGTTCAAATCTGTAAGCAACCAAATAATGGCTACAGAAGGAATTTTTGTGTCTTAACATCACCCTCCAAACCCACAGCTCAAGTATTGAGCAGGGTTTGATGTTACTTGTGATGCTTTATAACCCATTCCATGCAATCAGCCCACGTGTGAGTTTGTTCTGCTCTGATTTTCAGGGATCAATAAAAATAGGAAATTCAGTTCTGTCATAGAAAAGAGCTCAGACAATCTGCCCAGTGCAGACAGCAGCTACCACCAGGCATACCCTGGGTAATAATACACAAAAAAACAATTCCCCTGCAGGTGGAGAGAGGAAGGAAAAGACCTGGCAAGATGTTAGAAAGGGAATACAAAGGCTCAGGAGTTCTCCAGCAAAGCTTTGCTCACAGCATCACCCCCAGCACAAAACCATTCCCAGTGCCAGCAGTGTCCAGAACTTGGTGTGAGCTGAAACCCAGCAGCTCCCTAGGAGAAGGTTGAGTGTTCCTGAGGAGAGCCAGCAGGTCTGTGGCTGGAGGTCTCTCACCTTTGGGGACCAAGGAAGCCATTTACAAACTTCTGCAAGAAAATTTCATCTCTGCATGAAGTTTTTTTCCAGGGCAGCAGGAGTCCTCTGAAGGGAGTGGATGTTGCGCTTCACTCGATCTTCCAGGGTGGAAGAGGAGGCACTCTCCAGCTTCAAACGACTGCAAAAGAGAGGAAGGAGAGGGAAAACAGATCAGCAAAATCACTTTCCAAACAGCATCACCATTTCTGGGCTCACCCTTCCCCAAATCCTCCACCCAAACACAGCAAACAGCAAATTATTTCCTGTTCCAAGCACAGGCTTGGAAGGGACCCTCAGAAGTCACCTTAACTATCCCCCCTCCTGCCCTGAGGGAACCAAACACCTCTGAGCTTGGCTTGGAAGTGATTTGGTGTCTTATTTAAGCTTACTTTCAGCAGCTCCTCCAAGAGGAGGAGACTCCAAATAGAACCAACTTAATTACAAAAGCATCTGTCCCAGGGGATGTGCCTGCTTTCTGTGGAGCAAAGGAGGGAGAGGCAATGTGCTCCTGAAGAGAGGGCAGTGCTCCTCTGGGAGCCCAAAGCCACAGCTCCTGCTGGAAATGCCTCTGGAGGCTTCAGTCCCTCAAGCTCTTGGAACACAGGCTCCCAGTGGACTTAGAATTGTTTCACAGTTGGAAAAGATCTTTCAGATCCTCCAGTCCAACCATTCTCTGACTCTACCATGGCCCTCAGCACCACATTTCTGCCTCCCTGAAACACCTCCAGGGATGAGGATTCCACCAGCTCCCTCAGGAGGCTGTGGCCAAGCTTTAGAAACCCTTCCAGTCAACAAGTTTCTTCTCATGTCCAACCTAAACCTTGCCTGGTGCAGCTTGAGGCCATTTCCTCTCACTCTATCACTTGCTACTAGGTAAAGATCAATCCCCACCTCATTCCAGCCTCCTTTCAGGGAGCTATAGGGAGCAAGGAGGTCTCCCCTCAGCCCACTGACCTCAGCTCATGAATCCAACCTGACCACATCCCTCTGTAGAGCCTTCCTTGCAGACTTAGAACCACTGCAGGCTCCTACACCCAGAGAACTTTAACATCTGTGTGTAAAACATGACTAAGATTTCCCCCAGGATGGCCAAAACCTGCTGACTACCAGCTTCCAAGTGCTGGACCACCATAACAACCTTTTGGATTGAGATAAGCATTTGGGATCAGCAGATGCCATGAGTTCTGCTGTAGAGCACAGCAGAGACAGCTCCTTGGCCACCACTTGAAGCAGTTCACTGCTGAGGGCCATCACTCACCCTTCAGAGGCTGTGGCCTGTGTTTCCCCTGAGTGAAAAAGCAGACACCAAAAGACACTCACTTGAAGAACTTCCCATCTCTTGAGTCGAGTTTCTCCAGCTCCCTCTCCTTCTCCTCCTCCTTTTGGTGCTTTCTGAGGTTATTTGCTCTCTCCTCTTCCCTCCATTTGGCATTTTCCATCATCTCCTGGCGTTTCCTCTCCAGCTCCTCTGGGGAGATCTTTCTGTTTGGGTAGAAAAGATCCCTGCTGAGGACCAACAGCATTGCTGCTGCCACCCTTCTGGCTTTCCATTCTTTACCAGGAGTGCCAAGCCCCAGAGGAGAGCTGGCTGAGGTGGTTTGAATTTGGTAGCCCAATCAGCAAAGCTTTAAGCATACAACTGAACCTTCTGCTTCAGCACAGCCCTAGCAGGAGTCTGGTTTCTCCCTCTTCCCAACCACCTAATCACCAACTGACTGCTGAGATGCTGCTGTCAAACTGCCAGATTAAACAGAAAGCTGCTAATTAACAGCCCATGGGACAGTGACTGCCAGGAGACACCCAGAGACCCAGCAGCCTCCTGGGGATGGCCTCAGGAAGTTGCCCAAGCTGTGAACAAAGAGCAAACGGAGCACTTGGCGACTTGCTGCCCAACTTGCTGGATGCTGAACCCAACCTGCTCCAGCTGACAGAATAAAAGAGGGTTCCCAGGTTACACCCAGATGTTTCCCACTCCTTCCAGGGTAGCTTCCACCCCCCACCAAGAAAAAAAGAGGGAGAGGTCCTTGCTCACCTGGTGTAGCCTGTGGTGTGCTGCCGCCGATAGCTCCTCCTGGGGGAAGGGCTTCTGGCTCTGCCCTTCCCCTCCCGACTGCTGTGCCTGCAACCCAGCAATGCTCTCTTTAGGAGAGATCAGCTTCAACTCACAGAAGTGTATTTAGGCTAGAAAAGTTCTTTGAAGATCATCAAGTTCAACCCTGAACCCAGCACTGCCCCAGGACACCACCAAACCATGGCCCTCAGCACCACATCTCCACAGCTTTGAGACTCCACCACTGCCCTGGGCAGCCTGGGCCAGGCCTTCACAACCCTTGGGAGGAAGAAATTGTTCCTCGTGGCCAACCTAAACCTGCCCTGGGGCAACTTGAGGCCATTTCCTCTCACCAGCCTCCTACTGAAGAGGTTCTCCCTCAGCTCCACTCTAACCCTGCTCTGCCTCAGCTCCAAACCATTCCCCCTGGGCCTGGCTCCAGACCCCCTCAGGAAAAATCTCTCTGCAGCCTTCCTGCAGGATCCCTGCAGGCAGCTCTGAGGTGCCCCTGGAGCCTTCTCCTCCCCAGGCTGCACACCCCCAGCTCCCTCAGGCTGTGCTCACAGCAAAGCTGCTCCAGCCCTGGCATCATCTTTGTGGCCTCCTCTGGACTCTCTCCACAGCTCTGTGTCCTTCTCCTGCTGGGGACACCAGAGCTGGAGCAGGATTGGAGCTGAAGTCTGAGCAGTGCAGAGCCCAGGGGCAGAATCCCCTCTCCTGCCCTCTGCCCACACTGCTCTGGCTGCACACACAGCTGCCTGCTGGGCTGCAGGAGGGCACTGCTGGCTCCTGGGGAGCTGCTCAGCACCCAACACCCCCAAGGCTCTTTCTTCAGGGCTGCTCTCAACCCACTCTGCACCCAGGCTGGATTTGTGCCTGGGCTTGGCCTGACCCTAGCTGCAGGACCTTGCACTTGGGATTTGTTGAGCCACATGCTGTTGGCACTGGCCCACTCCTCAAGCCTGTCAAGATCCCTCTGGATGCCATCCCTGCCCTCAGCAGCAGCCCTGGGCTGTGCATTCCCCACACTCACTGTTTGCTGTGCCTGGCAGGAGATCCTGGCCCCCTGCATCCAGCCTGTTCTGAGCTCTTCTTGCTGGAGTGCCTCTGAGAAGGGGACTGGCTCCTGGACCTGGAGCGTTCCCAGTGCCTGTGGTTGGCAGCTGGAGAGCTCCTGGACCTGTGGCTCTGCTCAGAGCCTCTGACCTGCAATTCAAAAAGGTCTTTCAGCTCTTGCAGGAGGCACAACAACCAGGGGAGGTCACAGAGGGGACCCCAGATTAGATTTAGTGCAGGGAGGGAGCGTGCTTGAGGTTTGTGTTGACAGCTCTTAGTCCCAGCTGTGGCTGGTGGCCAGCAAACAGAACCCCAGAAGAGCCAAGAGAGGACCTGGGCAGAGGTGTGGAAGCCTAAAATGGTTTGGGTTGGAAGGGACCTTAAAGACCATCTGGCTCCAACCCCACAGCATGGGCAGGGACACCTCCCACTAGAGCTCCCACTGTGGCTCTGAAGAAAAAAAACTGAACAAAGCTTAACTTGAAGCCAGAGCAGATGAAAATCCCAACCAGGATCCAAACGACTTTGAATGCCAAGGCTTAGATGGCTCCAAACTGAACATGAACTTCATTATCATGGAATGGTTTGGGTTGAAGGAACCTTTAAAGGTTCCATCTAGAGCAACCCCCCAGCAGTCAGCTCCAACCAGAGCAGGCTGTTCAGAATCCCAAACAACCTGAGCTGGGATGGTGCCAGGGATGAGCAACCTGGGCCAGGCTCTCCCCACCCTCAGGCTCAAAAACTTCTTCCTCCTCTCCAGTTTCAATCTCCCTCTTTTGGTTTAAACCTTCATCCCTTGCCTTGTCCCCACAGGCCCTGCTCAAAACTCTGTCCTCAGCTTCCTGATTTCCCCTTGAAGCAAAAAAAGGCTCCCAGAAGGTCTCCTTGGAGCCTTCTCCTCTCCAGGCTGCCCAAGCCCAACTCCCTCAGCCTGGCTCCCAGCCCTGCCAGCATTGCTGTGGCCTCCTCTGGGCCTGCTCCAGCAGGTCCCTGTCTGTGCTGAGGGCTCCAGAGCTGCCCCAGCACTGCAGGGAGGGTCTCAGCTGAGCTGAGCTGAGGGGGAGAATCCCCTCCCTGCCCCTGCTGGGTGTAACTTTGTCACCCCCTCCTCATCATCTTCTTCCAGACAGCAAAGAAGTCTTTTAATGAACTGCCAAAGCTCTTTCCCTCTAGCTCAGGACACCTACTCCCCCCAGGGCTGCTCCCTCACCCCCCAGGGGCTGCTCCCTCACCCCCCAGGGGCTGCTCCCTCACCCCCCAGGGGCTGCTCCCTCACCCCCCAGGGGCTGCTCCCTCACCCCCAGGGGCTGCTCCCAACTCTCTTGCTTACTTGTAAACCATATCCTGGGACTTTGGAAGGAGCAGATTTCCAGGAGGAACTGTTCACCCTCTTCTGAGACCTAAAAAGAAACCAGAAGAGGACTTTTTAAAAGCAAGAGACAAACTCACATCACCAAACCTCAACTTTTAAAACATCCTGAAAAGAATTTAATACTGCACCAAAAAAGCAAGGAAGGGATATTTAGATCCATTGACAGCAGCAGTAAGAAAGATAAAACCCAGAGAGGGATAGAAAAAGGCAGGAAAAAAACCCCAAATTCAGCAGGAAAAATGATGTTTTGGCACCACTCCCCCTGCCCCTCCCCACCCTTACTTATTTTTGCCTCTTTCCTCCTCACTGCTGTCACTTCCACTGCTGGAGCTGCGCCGTCGATGCTTTTTGTGCTTCTTCTTCTTCTCCTTCTTCTTCTTCTTCTCCTTTTTGTCTAAGCTGTTTTGCAGCTGGGAATAAAGAGATCACTTCAGCAGCAAGCAGCAGCTGGGCAGAGGGGCAGGGGCACAAGGCCAAAGTTAACCATTTCACAAGATTCTCTCTCACTTTTGGGGGGTGAATCTCAGCTCTGCAGGGTTAGATGAGTGCTGAATCACCAGGTGAGGAAAAACCCCAAGAGGAGAACAGGAAGGTGGAAAATGACACAGAAATGGAGAGGAAGAGAAATGAACTCCTGCTGAGAGAGTGAGGCAAAAGCTTTCTGTTCTGGCAGAGAGTCCCAGAATGGCTCAGGTTGGAAGGGAGCTCAGAGCTCAGCTGCTCCAACCTCCCCTCCATGCCCAGGGACACCTCTCAGCTGGACTCAGCAGCTCCAGGCTTCATCCAGCCTGGCCTTGAACACCCCCAGGCAGGAGGCAGCCACAGCCTCCCTGGGCAGCCTGTGCCAGGCTCTCACCTCCCTCACACTCAACAACTTCTTCCTCAGCTCCACTCTAACCCTGCTCTGCCTCAGCTCCAAACCATTCCCCCTGGGCCTGGCTCCAGACCCCCTCAGCAAAAGTCTCTCTGCAGCCTTCCTGCAGGATCCCTTCAGGCACTGCCAGGCAGCTCTGAGGTCCCCCCTGGAGCCTTCTCCTCCCCAGGCTGCACACCCCCAGCTCCCTCAGGCTGTGCTCACAGCAGAGCTGCTCCAGCCCTGGCATCATCTTTGTGGCCTCCTCTGGACTCTCTCCACAGCTCTGTGTCCTTCTCCTGCTGGGGACACCAGAGCTGGAGCAGGATTGGAGCTGAAGTCTGAGCAGTGCAGAGCCCAGGGGCAGAATCCCCTCTCCTGCCCTCTGCCCACACTGCTCTGGCTGCACACACAGCTGCCTGCTGGGCTGCAGGAGGGCACTGCTGGCTCCTGGGGAGCTGCTCAGCACCCAACCTCCCTAAGGCTCTTTCTTCAGGGCTGGTCTCAACCCACTCTGCACTCAGCCTGGTTTGCAGTGAAGAGTCAGGAACTTTTCTCCTTATCCTAAACCATAAGCAATTAACAACAATTAAGCTATGATGAACCTACACCAAATTAACCTCTGCCTCTCTCCTTGGCTCAGGGTCTTCTGTGATTTGATTGTTGGAGGCAGCACTGGGAACCACCTACCAGAGCTTTGATTTTCTTCATTTTAACAGGGTTGTTCAACACTTCTCTCTTCTTTTCCTCCTCCTTCTTCCTAAAAAAGAAGGGGAAAATTGGATTTTTCTTTTTTTTTAAACAACTGAAAATAACATTTTCATGAAAGGCAGCAATCAAGTGGCAGCTCTAAAAGCACCAAGCAGGAAAAGAGGCAAATTCATGGATTCATGGAGTGGTTTGGCTTGGAAGGGACCTTCAAGCTCAGCCAGCTCCAGCCCCCTGCCATGGGCAGGGATCTCTCCCACCAGCCCCAGGGTGCTCAAGGCCTCATCCAGCCTGGCCTTAAACACATCCAGGGAGGAGGCAGCCACAGCCTCCCTGGGCAGCCTGTGCCCTCTCCACCCTCACTGACAAAAATTTCTTCCTCAGCTCCACTCTCAATCCCCCTCCTCCAGCTCCAAGCCATTGTCCCTCACCCTGTCCCTCCCAGCCCTTGTCCAAAGTCCCTCCCCAGCTCTCCTGGAGCCCCCTTCAGGCACTGCAAGGCTGCTCTAAGGTCTCCCTGGAGCCTTCTCTGCAGCCCACAACCAGGCAGATTTAGCTTTGAGGAACAGCCACCCAGACAACCTTCACACAGATCACCACAGCAGCTCTTAGCAAGCTGCTAACAGTGCTGCTCAGCCTCATCCATCACTGACCTCCAGCTCCACGTTCAGTACCTTATCATGAACAGGGGATCCTCCCTGATTTTGTTTGCCATATCCAGGACAGAATTGGCTCCAGACTTGGCAAAAATGGAGCCTGGCAGAAGCCCTGTCTCGTTGGAGCAGCCTGCTTCCTTCTCTTCCATCTTCTCAAAGATGTATTTGTCCACAGGGCGACCCATCAGGTATTCCTCTCTGTTCACCATGCCTCCAGGCCCCTGGTACATCCACTCCAACTTCTCTTCTCTTTTCCTGTTGCAAACAAGACCACCAGGGCTCTGAAGGGACATTTTAGGACACTAAAAGGTCAGAGATTCATGGAATGGGTTGGGTTGGATGGGACCTTCAAGGTCAGCCAGTTCCAACCTCACTGCCATGGGCAGGGACACCTCCCTCCAGCCCAGGTTGCTGAAGGTTTCATCCAGCCTGGCCTTAAACACTTCCAGGCAGGGGGCAGCCACAACCTCCCTAGGCTACAAGTTACATTTTGGGGCACTGAAAGCCACATTTTGGGACACTATAAAGCCACATTTGAAGGCTTACTAAGAGCAGTGGAAATGTTTTATCACCACAGACATTCCCTGGGCAAAAAGTTCCGTTTTAGAGCACTGAAAGCCACATTTTGGGGCACTGAAAGCTGCATTTGAAGGCTTACCAAGAGGAGTGGAAACGTTTTATCACCAGAGACATTAAACCAAGGTCCCTCTGAGAGGCAGCAGGAACACCAGCACCACTTCATCACGCAGCACTTGTGCCCAGAGCACGGCCAGGAGCGGTGAGAGGCAGGCTGAGAGGAGGGGGCAGCAGCTCACCTGACGGTGCCCATGTCCTCCGCGTATCGCTGCATCTCCTCCCGCGCTCGCTCCTCCTGCAGCTCCCTCTGCAGCTCCTCGATCTTCTTCCGCTCGGCCTCATGCTTCTGCTCGGCCTTCCACACCTTCTCCACATTGCGCAGGGTCTGCGGGTGCCAGCTCTTCTTCAGGTTCTGCAGGAGCCGGGGGAACGGAGCGGGATCGTTACAGGAGCGCCAGCAAACATCCCTCCCAGGTGCCCACAGGCCTTCCCCCGCCCGCTGGGCACGGGGAAGGGCCCGCTCAGCCCTTGATCCGGAGAAGGAAACGCGTTCATCCCTGCCCCACCGAGAAACGCGGGGACGGAATCGCCCTCGCTCAGAAGCGGGGAAGAGCCTCAGGCCCGGGCGAGCCCGCGCGTCCCGGGCTCGCTACTCGCCGGCCGTACGCGGAGAAGAGACTCAGTCCCTCCTGACCTACCCCGGGCCCGAACCCCTCCTCACCAGGTCGCCTCCCCCCATGGCGACGGTCAGCGCAGAACTTCCGCCACCGGCCCCGGATGTGCGTCATCAGCGCGCGCCGCGAGCCTCTGCGGCAGTGGGCGCGGTCGAGAGTCGTCACTTCCGGTGCAGACAGCTGGCAAGATGGCCGCGGCTGGGCGGCGGAACAGAGCAGGGCGCAGCCGGTGCTTCCCAGAGCTATTCGGTAGGGAAAAAGGGAAGGCTGAAAGCCTCTCCAGGTGCGCGGAGCACCCGGGTGTGGCAGTTTAGGCTGGGTGCCCCCTGCCACTGGTGCATGCTTTTGGGATATTCTTGGCACTATCCTTTCTAGTCTTTTGTAGCTTCACCAACTGCTTTTCCATTTAAACTTTCCATCACTCTCCAATCCGTTTGTGTGAGTGTCATGAGTGTCATTGTTTTGTCCCTTTCGGGGCAAGAGAGGATGTCTGGCCTCAAACCAGGACAGCGGGGCTCTCCCCGACCCTGCGGCTGCGCTGCCCCAAGCGCTGCTGGTCCCCCAGGAGGCAGCCTGGCGGCACTGTGAGCGACTGGCAGGTCCCTTCCTATTCCTTCCCCACATCAGTGGCCGATACCCCGAGGGGCGTAGCTCAAATTCAGGTGCCCCGGTGCAGAAGCAGAGCAGAGGTTTCAGCCACATCCTGATGCAACCTTTGGGGTGTAGGAAAAGGGGGAGCTTGGTCAGCTGAACATCCCCGCACAGCTGGCGGGGGGGTGGTGGTGGTTTGGAGCCACCCTGGCTTAGGAGAAAACCACGAGCCCTGCCCTGGGGAGGAATCATTACCTGTGGGGGTTTGACTCAGTGGTTTTCAGGTTGTTCTTTAACCTCAACGTCTCCGTGTCATAGAATCATAGAATCAAGAAGGCTGGAAGAGACCTCAAAGATCATCGAGTCCAACCTGTCACCCTACACCTCATGACTATCTAAACCATGGCACCAAGTGCCACGTCCAATCCCCTCTTGAACACCTCCAGGGATGGTGACTCCACCACCTCCCTGGGCAGCACATTCCAATGGCCAACCACTCTCTCTGGGAAGAACTTTCTCCTCACCTCCAGCCTAAACCTCCCTTGGCACAGCTTGAGACTGTGTCCTCCTGTTCTGGTGCTGGTTGCCTGGGAGAAGAGCCCAACAACCTCCCTTCAGGTAGTTGTAGACAGCAATGAGGTCACCCCTGAGCCTCCTCTTGTCCAGGCTAAACACCCCCAGCTCCCTCAGCCTCTCCTCATAGGGCTTGTGCTCAAGGCCTCTCCCCAGCCTCGTTTCCTAAACTGAGGGGCTCAGAACTGGACACAGTACTCAAGGTGCAGCCTAAGCAGTGCTGTGTACAGGGGTACAATGACCTCCCTGCTCCTGCTGGCCACACCATGCCTGATGCAAGCAACCGCTTTGCATGGGAATTAAGATCTGAGCACCAAAGGAGGCTGCTGGGGGCGACTGCCAAAGCAGGGGTTATGAATCAGGGGCAGGGATTTGAACAGGGGCAGGATCTGCAGCGTGTCCCACGCCAGCAACGTGTGGAATGTCTGCCTCCCAGGCTCGAACAGCTGCGGTTACCACGCCCCGGGGGGCATTGCGTTGCTTATGGCAGTGGCGCCGAGCGGGGTTAGAACCCTGGAGCTCCGTATTGCCAGCCGGGCGCCTTGCCCCTGAGCCACCTCCTCCCTCCAAACTCCCGCCCCTCCGCCCACAGCCCCACGGCGGAGGCGCGGCTTAGGGGCAGAGCGTCCGCCTGTGGGGCTGGAGATGGAGAGTTCGAGCCCCGGGGACACAGGGACCTGCCAGCCACGAACTGGTTTGTCCACCACTGCCCCAGTTCCCCTCAGAAGTCATTCCAGATTTAGCCAGAAGTCATTCCAGCAGGGATCCTCACCCTCCCGAAGGATAATTATCCAGTTCCTTCCTGCCTCAATGACTCCAAACGGGAAAAACAAGACCAGCAGCACCTCTGTGGAGGGGATTTGTCTGCGTGGCTGAGAGGGCAAGGGAAGATGTCAGAAGTCTCCTCTCATGCTTGGCATCAAGTGGTGATCACCAGGATCTCGGAGGGCTGAGAAAGTCTCTGAGAGGAGAGGGGAGGCAGAAGGAAGAAAAGGGGAGGCAGAAGGAAGAAAAGGGGAGGCAGAAGGAAGAAAAGGGGAGGCAGAAGGAAGAAAAGGGGAGGCAGAAGGAAGAAAAGGGGAGGCAGAAGGAAGAAAAGGGGAGGCAGAAGGAAGAAAAGGGGAGGCAGAAGGAAGAAAAGGGGAGGCAGAAGGGAGAAAGCAGCTAAAGAGTTGAACTAGGGACCTCTTGATCTGCCCTGTGCCCAGGGACTGCACAAGGACACCTTAAAAACATTTTTAGAGCTTGTGTCCACTGCTTAAAGGCCTTTCCACGGCAGCCCTCTGTGTACCTTCATGTGGCCACCAAAAGGTGGACAGAAAACTGCAGGCAGTCACAGGGAGAGTGCAGGCACTGAGGAACTACTCACAGTGCACAGCTCCTGCACTTTCCTTCCGCTCAGGAGCTCAGCACCTTGAAGAAAGCAGCTCACAAACCAACCTTCCCCTGTAGAGAACAAACCCCAAGACCCAGGCAGATCTCTCCACCTTCTTTCCACCACAAACTCCCCAGCAAAAGGGGGGCAGGAGAAGAAAAAGAGGGGGCACCTGGAGTTGAACCAGGGACCTCTTGATCTGCAGTCAAATGCTCTACCACTGAGCTATACCCCCTGTGCCCAGGGCCTGCACAAGGACACCTTAAAAATATTTTTAGGGGGGCACAAGGGCTTATGTCCACTGCTTGGAGGCCTTGCCAGGCCCCTGTGCCCCTCAGTGTGCCTGCCAAAGGCTGTTCAGGAAGTAAAAGATCATACCTTAGGAGGATAATCAGTGCTACAGAGAATCAAGATCAGAGACAGGGGCAGGCACTGAGCACTTCCAGTGCACAGCTCCTGCACTTTCCTTCTGCTCAGGAGCTCAGCACCTTGAAGAATGCAGCTCACAAACCAACCTTCCCTTGTAGAGAACAAACCCAAGACCCAGGCAGATCTCTCCATCTTCTTTCCACCACAAACTCCCCAGCAAAAGGGGGGCAGGAGAAGAAAAGAGGGGGCACCTGGAGTTGAACCAGGGACCTCTTGATCTGCAGTCAAATGCTCTACCACTGAGCTATACCCCCTGTGCCCAGAGCCTGCACAAGTACACCTTAAAAACAGTAAGTGAGAAAGGCAAAAAAGTTTTCTGTCCACTCCTTCAACACTTCGACCTGACAGCTCTCTCTGCACCTTCATGTGGCCACCAAAAGATGGACAGAAACTTGCAGGCAGTCACAGGGAGAGTGCAGGCACTGAGGAGCTACTCACAGTGCACAGCTCCTGCACTTTCCTTCCGCTCAGGAGCTCAGCACCTTGAAGAATGCAGCTCACAAACCAACCTTCCCCTGTAGAGAACAAACCCCAAGACCCAAGGAGGTCTCTCCACCTTCCTTCGATCACAAACTCCCCAGCAAAAGGAGAGTAGGAGAAGAAAAGAGGGGGCACCTGGAGTTGAACCAGGGACCTCTTGATCTGCAGTCAAATGCTCTACCACTGAGCTATACCCCCTGTGCCCAGGGCCTGCACAAGGACACCTTAAAAATATTTTTAGGTAGGGCACAAGGGCTTATGTCCACTGCTTGGAGGCCTTGCCAGGCCCCTGTGCCCCTCAGTGTGCCTGCCAAAGGCTGTTCAGGAAATAAAAGATCATACATTAGGAGGAAAGTCAGTGCTACAGAGAATCAAGATCAGAGACAGGGGCAGGCACTGAGCACTTCCAGTGCACAGCTCCTGCACTTTCCTTCTGCTCAGGAGCTCAGCACCTTGAAGAATGCAGCTCACAAACCAACCTTCCCTTGTAGAGAACAAACCCAAGACCCAGGCAGATCTCTCCATCTTCTTTCCACCACAAACTCCCCAGCAAAAGGGGGGCAGGAGAAGAAAAGGAGGGGGCACCTGGAGTTGAACCAGGGACCTCTTGATCTGCAGTCAAATGCTCTACCACTGAGCTATACCCCCTGTGCCCAGCTCTGTCATCCTTACCCACAAAGAACTCACCACCAAACCACCTGAGGATGTCCTTCCTCACACCTGGACCTTCCTGTTCCACACAGATCCACTCCTGCTGCAGCAGCTGAGAGGTGCCAGCAGCAAGGACCTTGGGTACCTCACTGCAGCCCAGCACAGGGGACAGGCACTGTCTGTGCTCTGCATTTCCCAGCTGACCTTGGGCCAGTTCCTCTCCAGCCACATCTGTCTCCTGTCCCCAGCTGCAATCTGTTCTCCTGGAGCAGGTTAGGAGGTGACACAGCAACTGCCTCAGAGTCTTTGACATCTCCCCCAAGCTTTCCAGCTCCTGACTGGGACATTAAAAGGAATTCTTAGGAGAGGAATCCAAGCTGACCTTAGCACTGAACCTTCCAGTGAGGAAACCCCCCAGAATCACCTCAAAAAATGGAATTAAAGAGGGGGCACCCGGATTTGAACCAGGGACCTCTTGATCTGCAGTCAAATGCTCTACCACTGAGCTATACCCCCATGGCCCCACAGCTCCCCAGCAGGAAAACATCACAGCAGAGCTCTGCAGATGAGCCCCAGGGTGGCTCAGGTTGGAAGGGAGCTCAGAGCTCAGCTGCTCCAACCTCCCCTCCATGCCCAGGGACACCTTTCAGCTAAACTCAGCTGCTCAAGGCCTCATCCAGCCTGGCCCTCAACACCCCCAGGCAGGAGGCAGCCACAGCCTCCCTGGGTAGCCTGTGCCAGAGTCTCACCACCCTCACACTCAACAACTTCTTCCTCAGCTCCAAACCATTCCCCCTGGGCCTGGCTCCAGACCCCCTCAGCAAAAGTCTCTCTGCAGCCTTCCTGCAGGATCCCTTCAGGCACTGCCAGGCAGCTCTGAGGTCCCCCTGGAGCCTTCTCCTCCCAGGCTGCACACCCCCAGCTCCCTCAGGCTGTGCTCACAGCAGAGCTGCTCCAGCCCTTGGCTCATCTTTGTGGCCTCCTCTGGCCTCACTCCAGCAGCTCTGTGTCCTTCTGCTGGGGACACCAGAAGTGGAGGCAGCACAAAAAGCAGGTTCTCCTGAAATACTCAACTCTCACCCCACCAACACCCCCCAGATCCTCCTCTGCTCTTGGTGGGGGTGGAATCTGCAGCTCTCCCTCTGGCCAGCAGCCACTCACCAAGGATGGAGGGAAAGTCCTGAAATAGTTTGCTCCAAATCCACTTCTTTTCACTTTTTTCTGCTGAAAAAAAAAAGAAAAAGGGGAGGGGGCACCCGGATTTGAACCGGGGACCTCTTGATCTGCAGTCAAATGCTCTGCCCCTGAGCTATACCCCCGCTGAGCACCACTGCCCAGGACAGCTCCTTGTGAGCAGGGAGGAGCTGGTCCTGCTGCATTCCACTGCCCTTGCCGTGCTGCCTCTCACACCACAGCTCTCCCTTCACCTTCAGACTCCTCCCTCCAGGTCTCTCACCCTGCTCACAGCCAGGCTCCTGGGAGCCAAGTTAATGAATTCCCAACTTGCCTTCTCTACGACATCTCCTTACAGAGTCGTGGGATGGGTTGGGTTGGAGCAGACCTTTCAGAGCACCCATTCCAACCATCCTGCAGCTCTGCCAAGGCCAAACCATGGCCCTCAGCACCACAGCTCTGCCTCTCTGAAACATCTGCCGGGATGGGGATTCAACCATCTCCCTGGGCAGCCTGTGCCAGGCTTTGAGAACCCTTTCAGTCTAGAAGTTTCTTCTAATAACCAACCTAAACCTCCCCTGGGGCAGCTTGAGGCCACTTCCTCTCATCCTATCACTTGTTTCTAGGGAGAAAAGACCATTCCCAACCTCACTCCAACCTCCCTTCAGGGAGCTGTAGAGAGCAAGGAGGTCTCTCCTCAGCCTCCTCTCCTCCAGACTAAACCCCCCCCAGGCTCCCTCAGCTGCTCCTCCCCAGCCCTGTTCTTCAGACCCTTCCCCAGCTTGGTTGCCCTCCCCTGGACCTGCTCCAGAAATAAAAAGGACTTCAAAACACTGCTGCAGGCCCTGGGCTGCACCTTTGTTTGGTCTTGGGGTGTGCCTTGCCCTGCACACCAGCCTGCAGAGCTGCCACACCACCTCCCTCAGCCTCCATCCACAAATCCCACCCAAAACATTTCACTCAACTCCTCTGCTGTGCTCTGCCCCACAAAAGGCCTTCCCAGAGCCAAACTGCAGCAATCCTGCTCCACAGATCAAGGGAGAAGATCTTTTATTTTAGTGGTGGTTCCTTACTCATCAGCAGGTCTCTGCTTCTCTCCCCAGGTCTGAGGAACACTTTCAGCACTGCAGTGATGGTCAAAGACATCAACTTCAGCCAGAGGTGACAGCCAAGGCATCTCCTGTCCCCTTCTGAGTGTTCCAGGGCTGCTGGGAAGAAGCCAGCACCACTGCCTGCTCCGTGGGACAGCCTGAAGAGAAGAGAGTGGCCCTCAGTCCATGTAGGTCCTTCTCCATTTCCCCTTCCCAGCTGCTGCCAGCACACAGCTCTTGATTATCCTATGGGAATGTCCCAAGAAACATTTTTTTTTTTTAGGCCAAAATCTGTTGCAGAGATGGCTTAAACCCAACATTTTACAAACCATTGGTGCTGTTGTCCATCACTGTTTGTGCTGCAAAACCTCAGAGGCTTTGGTCCCTTCACCACCCTCCTTAAGCTCCACTCTTAACCTCCAAGCTGGAAGCATCAGGAGTAGGATCAGGAAAGTCCAAGGAAAGGGGGGAAAGGGAGGGGGAAAGTCCAAGGAAAGGGGGGAAAGGGAGGGGGAAAGTCCAAGGAAAGGGGGGAAAGGGAGGGGGAAAGTCCAAGGAAAGGGGGGAAAGGGAGGGGGAAAGTCCAAGGAAAGGGGGGAAAGGGAGGGGGAAAGTCCAAGGAAAGGGGGGAAAGGGAGCATGTTGTAGGAATGGCTTCATGCCAGGGCAGATGGAGCCAAGTGCCACCACTCCAGGAGGCTGCCTGGCACAGGAGCTGGAGCCAGCCCTACCAGCAGCTCTCCATTACCCACCCCAGGCTCCATGTGGGAGCTGCAGGCCACCAAGACCCACAGCAAAGTCAGCACAGCTTCCACATGAACCCAGGCACAAGGCAAGCTCCCTGCCCCTCGCTCAGGAGGGCCAGGAAAGGACCTGGCCTGTGCCTCACACCCAAATCCAGCCAGGGGAACACCAGGAACATCCCAGCACAGCTTTGTGTGGGACACACCTTCCACTCTCACCTTGAAGCCCTTCAGCTCCTCTTCAGTCCAGGTCCCCCACACTTCTCCTTGCCATGAGCCATCAGCAGGGACCTCTGGGCCTGTTTCACCCCAGCTGGAGGGTTCAGCAGCATGGCCTTCAGCCACCACCTCAGCCAGCAGTGGTGGGAGTGATGTATCCTTGCATGTCCTCAGCAAGGCCCTGAGAAACCTTCTCCAGATCCCCTCCAACGCACCAAACCCAACAGCTGCTGGCAGAGCTCAGCCTCAGGTCAGGTTTTCCTCCCCACACAACATCTCAGCAGCACCTCCAAGCATTTAATTTAAGCCCAATCTGGAAGAAAATTCCAGACCTACAATTCTGAGAGTGCCTGGATGAGAGCTTCCGGGAGAAGGGCTTTGAGATACCTCCCAGTTTCCACACCTGCCTTGGAGCAGTTCCCTCAGCACTGCTCAAATCAAAGTCATTCAGTGCAGGCCCCCTCCAGGCCTTTGCCAGGAGCAGAGGACTCTGCCTGACAGAGCCTCATCTCTGGATGCTCAAATCCCAACTTCCAAACAGGGAACTCCACAAAAAGGCTTCCCAGAACCAAGGCCTTGACTGGAGGTTGGTTCTGGGCAGGGGAAGACGCTTGGGCAAGAAGGACAGCACAGCTTTGGCAGAAGGATTTTATTTGCTGTGAGGAGAGGATGGTGCTCAGGCGATGCTGCCTGCGTTGGAGGCTATCCTGGGCCACAGATCTGCACACTCCTTGGCCACAGGGCCTGTGATGGCAGAGCCTGCAAGAGAGCAGAAGACAACATCAGAGGTCCAAGCAGGTGCAGAGCACAGCAGCGTTTCACACAAGCTCTAGCTGAGGCCCAGCAGCTCTTGAGGAGAGTCCAACTCCTTTCGCTCAGCCACGCTGCCCACCCACCCACCCCTCTCCATGTTCCTTTCACAGAAGGATTTGGCTTGGAAGGGACCTTAAGGATCATCCAATTCCAACCTCCTGCCATGGGCAGGGACACCTCCCCCTGGAGCAGCTTGCTCAGAGCCTCAGCCAGCCTGGCCTTCCACACTTCCAGGCTTGGAGCCTCCACCAGCTTCTCTGGGCAACCTGTTCCAGTGCCTCATCACCATCATGGGGAAGAATTTCCTCCTAATGCCCAATCTAAAGCCAGCTCCTTCCAGTCTGAAGCCATCACCTCTCATCCTGTCACTCAAAACTTTTGTAGCAAGTCCCTCCCCAGCTCTCCTGTAGCCCCCTCAGGTACTGCAAGGCTGCTTTAAGGTCTCCCTGGAGCCTTCTCTTCTCCAGGCTGAACAGCCTCAACTCCCTCAGCCTGTCCCCACAGGGGAGGTTCTGCAGCCCTCTGATCATCTTTGTGGTCTCCTCTGGACCTACTCTTAACAGTTCCACAGCTCTCTCGTGCTGGGGGCTCCAGAGCTGGCCCCAGCAGTGCAGGTGGGGGTCTCAGCAGAGGAGCAGACTCCCCTCCTTCCACTTGCTGCCTCATGTTGAGCTTCTCATCACCCAGCAGCCCCAAATCCTTCTCCTCAGGACTGCTCTCCATCCATTCTTCACCCAGCCAGGACTTGAGCTTGGCACTGCCCCTGACCCTTGCACTTGGCTCTACTGAACTTCATGAGGTTGGCATTAGCCCAGCTCTGAAACCCATCCAGGTCCTTCTGGCTGGATCCCTTCCCTCCAGCACATCAACATCTTGCTGTGGTCAGCCAAAGAGCAGCCACCTTTGTCCATACCTTTCATTTCTCCTTTATTGTTGACTATCACTCCTGCATTGTCTTCAAAGTAGAGGAAGACTCCATCCTTCCTCCGGTACGACTTCCGCTGCCTGATGACCACTGCTGGATGCACTGCAAGGAGAAAAGGAGCAGCTTGGGATGGCAAAGAGCACCGTGGATGAAGGGGAGAAGCAAGAGCCCAGCAGCAGACACCCTGAGGAACTTCTACTGGAATCTTTCAACTCAACCCATGGGCTTGGGGTTAGGTTTTCGGCATCTCATGTTTGGAGCACTTCACATCTGGTGGTCAGGAGGCCACTTCCAACTGCCCAGGTAATGCTTCCAGTTGGCTCTGTGCTTGGGCACCACCAAAAGAATCAACTAGGTTGGAAAAGACCTCAGAGATCACCATCTATGCTCGGGCACCACCACCCCCATCTATGCTCGGGCATCACTACCAATGCCTGGGGATCATCACCACCTACCCCTGAGGCAATTCCAGGTTTTTCCACTCCTACCTCCAAACACACCACCCACACCCACCAGGAACTTCTCCCAAGCCAACTCCAGAGCAACCCAACCTCCAGCTTTCCCCTGCCAGCTGTCACACCACTGATTGAAGCCAACAGCACCAACCAGCTGCCACTTCACCCAAAAGCGATGGCTTTGCTCTGCCCTTCCACGACACCTCAAGGGGCCACCAGGCACAGACCCAATGAGTGCTTTTTCAGAAGGGTGAAGGTCAAAACTCCATGGATTTGGTGCCCCCCTCCTCCCAGGAGGGGACACCCCAGCAGGAGCAGGCCTGGCTGTGCTCCCTGCACTCACCCTTCTTGCGCAGCTCTGGTTTGCCCTTCTTGACCGTGGCCATCACCATGTCGCCCACGCCGGCAGCTGGCAGCCTGTTGAGCCGCCCCTTGATGCCCTTCACGGAGATGATGTAGAGGTTCTTGGCACCTAGAGAGGCACATTGGCATTAGCTGGGTGTGGGGATGGAATCACACAATTGTTAGGGTTGGAAGGGACCTCAAGGATCAGCCAGTTCCAACCCCCCTGCCTCATACTAGATCAGGTTGCTCAGAGCCACATCCAGCCTGGCCTTAAAAACCTCCAGGGATGAGGCTTCCACCACCTCCCTGGGTAACCTGTGCCAGTCTCTCACCACCCTCTTGGGGAAGAACTTCACTTCTTAGCGTCTGATCTAAATCTGCCCTGCTCTAGTTTAGAGCCATTCCCCCATGCCCTATCACCACCTGACATCCTCAAAAGTCCCTCACATCCTAAAACTTCCCTCACCAGCTTTCCTCTAGGTTCCCTTCAGACACTGGAAACCCACAGCCTCATGCCACAGCAAACAGAGGCAGGTGGCACCGCTCCAAGCCGGGGAGCATCTCTCCATTGAGGCACACGGAGGGGTCGCAGGCCAGCAAAGCCACCGCACGCAGCACACAGGTACCATGATTTCCACCCCGGAGCCCAGGCACCTCCCTGCCCCTCGCCTCAGGAGATACAGAACACCCTGACCTGTGGTTCGCACTCCGCTCGAACCAGAGGAACACCAACAGCTTCACCAGACACAGAAAAACCGCAGCTGAAGGCACCGGGGCCACACCGGCTCCGTGGACCACCGGGCAGGCTCCGCCCTTGCCTGATCACCGACTGAAGCCACCAGCCTGGGCTGCGGCTTCCCCCAGAAGCGATCCCCTTGCTGCCTCCCCTCCCACGACATCTCGCTGCGCCACCAGCGCAGCCCCAGCGAGAGCTTTTCGGAAGGAAGCGAAGCTTTCGCCAGCTCCTTCCACACCCGCTCGCCCTTCCCGTTACGGCGGCCGCCTCCCCCCCGTTCTAACCCCGGCGTGAGGGGGGACGCCGCTCACCTGTGTTGTCCGCGCAGTTAATCACAGCTCCCACCGGGAGACCGAGGGAGATGCGGAACTTCGCACCGGAGGAACCTCCGCGTCCTGCGGGACGAGAGGAGGATTAAGTCACCGGCAAGCCCTGCCCCGCCAGGCCCTGTCTGCGCCAGCCAGGGACACCATCCAGCGGCCTTCGCTCTCCAGACCACAGCTCTATCAGACCCCACCCGAGCAGCGATCCAGGCCGCCACCGGCCCAGGACACCAGAAAACGGCGGATGGAGCTGGATCCCACCGCCCCCCTGCCAGGCCCGGCGCCCGCCTCACCTCTCTTGGACATCTTAGCGCCGGAAGAGGGGGAGCCGTGCGGGGCACGTCGGGATATGGGGCGGGCCCTGGGTGTCACGTGATTCAGGCCGCCGGGACCCCGCGGCGCCCTCTAGAGACGACGGGGAGCGGTTCCCCAAGCCGGTACCGGGAGTAGCGGGAGGGGCAGCGACAGCAACCGCGGCTCGGTGGCCCCCGCAGGCTGCGCTTCCTGCTCCCCGCGTGTGCTGGCTCGGACCGGGCCCTTCAGAGCGCCGCGGGCACGGGAAACAGGGAGGGCTCTGAGACCGGTTCCCGTTGGAAACAATCCGGGGCAAAAATTCTTCGTTGTAACGGTTGGGCGTCGGGGAAGGGGAGAGGAGGAAAAGGATGAGGAAAAGGATGAAAAGAGGGGGCACCCGGATTTGAACCGGGGACCTCTTGATCTGCAGTCAAATGCTCTGCCACTGAGCTATACCCCCACACGCTCCCGCTTGTGTCCCACGCCAGCTTCCCGCACTGCCACCGGAACGGGCGGGAGAGGCACCCCCGGGACCACGCTACGGGGAGGAACCTGCCGGCACGATTCCTGCCGAGACTGCTCGAAGAGGGACCGGGCGCGACAGCCACGGATTCCTCCCACTCGGGGCTGCCTGCAGACGGACTGGTGGGAGCTGAGTCCGCCCTGCTGGGACCCCCCGAGGGGATGGAGCGGTGGGCACGACCCCCTCGGGTCTTGTTCTTGCTGGGACTTCCAGGGAGGCCGTCGGGAGATCAAGTCACTAAAGCTCTTACTCTGTTACCAGCAGGAACTGCCCTTTGTCGGGGTTGTGCCTCCAGATTAAGTTCAGCTCTGGTGATTCCCGCACAGTTTTACTTCCCACTGAGAGGTTTGTCATCAGTGGTTCTTTATTTACTCAGCGATTGCCCAAATCTAACCTAAATGAGTGGGTGGATGCTTAAGACACCAGACACTGAGTCCTTAGCACAGCAACAGACAGGGACCTGTTGGAGCAGGACTAGAGGAGGCTACAGTGCTGGCAGGGCTGGAAGCCCTCTGCTGTGAGGCCAGGCTGAGAACTGGGCTTGGTCAACCTGGAGAAGAGAAGGCTCCAGGGAGACTTTCTGGTGGCCTTTTACTGCTTCAAGGGGAGATCTGGAAGCTGGGGACAGACTTTTGAGCAGGGCCTGTGGGGGCAAGGCAAAGGGTGAAAGTTTAAACCAAAAGAGAGAGATTGAAACTGGAGAGAAGGAAGAAGTTTTTGAGCCTGAGGGTGGGGAGAGCCTGGTCCAGGCTGCCCAGAGAGGTGGGAGCTGCCCCATCCCTGGTCAGGTTGTTTGGGGCTCTGAGCAACCTGCTCTGGCTGGGGCTGTCCCTGCTGACTGCAGGGGGGTTGGACTAAACGACCCTTAAAAGTCCTTTCAACCCAAACCATTCCACTTTTCTATGATTCGAATGAAAAGAAAAGCGAAAGAAAAACTGCATTTGGAGCTGGGTTTTGGTGGAGTGATGTCCTCAGCTGCCCCAAGAAGGGGTGAGGTGAGCACCCAAAACGTGTGGGTGACGACGATCCACCCTCACCCAGCAACATCTCCTCAGCCAAGAGCGGAAAATCCTCCCACCCCATCCCAAAAAGCTGGATAAGCAGGGGGGAAAAAAACCGTCATTATTTTACACCACAACGGAGCAGGAAAGTGTGGGAGGCTTGGTTAAAGGTGGGCGAGCTGATGAGAAACGGAATGAGTGAGAGGATCTGCATCGCTGCAAATTACTCCACAGAGAAAGAATTATTCTTGGAGGAATAATTTAAAGGGAAACGTTTAAAAAAAAAAATACCCCCCTGCCCCCCCCCAAAAAAACTTCAAACTAAAAAGAAAACCACAAAGACCAAAAGAGGAAGAAGTTGAGCCTCGAGGGGGCACCCGGATTTGAACCGGGGACCTCTTGATCTGCAGTCAAATGCTCTACCACTGAGCTATACCCCCTGGTCTTGCGCCAAGCCGCCGGGGGCGTACTTATAGCGTTCTCTACGCATGCGCAGTCCCCCGCGGGCCACGTAAAGAACGAGGTACGCGCATGAGTGAAATTGACGATGTGGGCGTGGTTAATGTCCGTATAAGGGCGTGGTGTTATATAGCCCCGCCCCCTTTGTGGCTCCACCCCGCCTATAAACGGCGAGAGCGGTGCGGGCGGAGGCTCAGACGCGGCTTCCGCGGGTGGGAGCGAGTGGGTTCCCCCCCCACCTCCCCCCCCAGCCATGAACCCCAACTGTGCTCGCTGCGGGAAGATCGTTTACCCCACCGAGAAGGTGAACTGCCTCGATAAGGTGAGCTTTAGGCGTGGGGAGGGTCTTCCATGGGGATGGGGAGGGGGCGAGCAGCAAAGGGTTTGGGGGTCCCCCGTGGCGGGGTGGTGCACCCCGTGGGGGTCATTTCCCTGCTCTTGTCTTAGGGTCTGGTGTAGGGAGGGAGGAAATGGTCTGTGAGGCTCTCTGCGTGGTCGGGGGAGGAAGAGTGTGTGGGGTCACCCGTGGGGCTGCCCTTGAGCGGGATGGTTCTTCTCCACCCTCCGGGCCTTTAAGGGTTGCTCCACGCTGCTCATCCGTAGCTTGAAGTCCAGCGTGGGGAGATGGTCTGCGGGGTCCTCTGTGCGGTCGGGTGGGGCAAGGAGCTGTGGGATCCCGCGTGGGGGCTGCCCTCGGCTCGGATGGGTTTTCATCCTCTCCAGTCCTGAGGGGCAGGGGGGATCTCCAGGCTGCCCACTCTTAAGGTCTGCAGTGAGGAGGGGGTCAAGGGTTTGTGGAGACCTCCACGGGGCTGCCCCGTGGTGGGTTAGTTCCCCTCCCCCCACTGCTCAGCACTATCTCAGCGTCTGCTGTGTGAATGGGGGGGACGGACACAGGGGTCTGTGGGGTCCCCCCTGGGGCTGCCCCGGGATGAGGTTATTCTTTATGCCTTCCTCTTGAGGAGGTATCTCTGTGGTGCCCACCTTTATCTCGCGGCTTGGGCATCACCCCCCCCGCGGGTCCCACACCCTGGTGCCAACGGTGCCAGCTCCCCATGGAGCAGAAGCTCTTTCCCTGAGGGTCTGGGGCTGTTTTCCTTACCCAGAAGGGAAAGGCAGCAGCGAAGTGGAGGTGTTGGGGAAGCTGCAGCTGGGGAGATCAGTGGAAAGCAACAGTTAAAGCTTCCCCCAAGCTGGGAGCCTCATCTGGTTTCCATTAGCCCAGCTTTTCCTCCTGCTTTTTTTTTTTTTGCTTCCCCCCCTCTCCCCTCCTTCCATCCCAATTGAAGCTTCTCTGCTCCAGAATCCAATCTTTGTGCTCCCTTAAAGTGGTGTCCAAGGGCTCTGAGTGGCTCTCTGGGAGTCTTTTCCCCTGGCTCCAGTGGAACCAATTGGTGCTGGAGGTGAGGTCCAGTGGGAGGAGGAGGAGGAGGAGGTGGTGGCTCCATCCCTAGCCTTGTGCTGTTTCCCGTGGGATTTGCCCCTCTTTAGAGGGCTGAGCTGCTCTCCTCCTCCCCCACCTCCCCTCCTTTTCCAGGCTCCTGGGATGACCAGTTTAGGGACTAAAAAAAGTAACTGGAAGAATGTGTGGATCTGGGCAGCAGCATTCCTGAGCTCCAGCAGACCCTGCTGCCTGCATTTTTCACAGATGATGTTTCTTCTTCCTCGAGCTGGGAATGGCTGGGAGCTGAACTTTCAGCTTTGTGTCCCAGGGACTGGCCTGGATGTTGGGAAGAGGGAAGTGGCTCTGGTTTCTGGAGCCTCTGCTGGCTTCCAGTAGCTGTAAGGTATCCACATGGTGGAGAATGGGAAGGAGGAGAGGGAATGCCCCATGCTGGGTCCAGGATGATCTTTGAGGTCCCTTCCAACCAGACAGAGTCTGTGATTCCTTCCTCCTGCACAGCCAGAGCCTGGGTTTGTGCTCCTCCGCCTTGTGAGCTGGCAGCTGTCTTGTGAGGGCACAACTGGGGTGCCCCTGTGCCAGCTGCTGGGGAGCAGGCAGGAGGCTGCCCTCCTCTTAACCTTCTGGGGGGGGGGGGGAGGGGGTCTTGGCTTGGCTGAACAAATCCTGGTGTGGTGCAGGAGGTCCCTAGCTGAGGGCTGCTGGAGCCCAGAGAGGTTGTGGAGAGCTTCCAACCCCCCCCGGGCACTGTGCTGCTGGGCAAGCTGCTGTGGGTGCCCTGCTGGAGCAGGGGGGGTTGGGCTGGCTGAGCTCCAGAGGTCCCTTCCAGCCTCCAGCACCAAGCTGGGGTCCTGTGCTCTCCCCTCGCAACTTTTTGCTGTGGTTTCAGGCTGGAAGAGCCTTCCCCAGGAGGCAGGGGGTGGCTGGAGTGGTTTTTCTACCTGGGCTGTTGGTGTTTGTTTTTTGGGTTGTTTTTTTTTTTTCTGTCGTTGTTCTTTTGCTCTACCTGGAGCAAAGTCGAAAGGGCAGCTCCGAGGGGGGGGGGGGGGGGAAGGTTGTTTGCATAAGAGGCTGGAGCTGAACCAGAGGCAGCAGTAAGGAAGAGCTGCTGGGAGGGGGAAGTGTGGCTGGGCTCTGAGCTGGGTTTCAGCTTCCAGTGCCTGTGCTGGTGTTGACAAGCAAGATGGGTTTGGTCTTCTCCTGGGAGTGACATCAGGGAAGTCCATTTCCCTTCTGAGATTTTTTTTTTTTTTCTAACAGCTAGAAGAGGGGGTGGGGGGAAAAACCACAAAACCACCAAAACTTTGCTGCTTTATCAGCTTCAGAAAGGCAGCAGCTGGGGAGGGAGGGAGGGAGGGAGCAGCCTGGCCCCTGCCAAGCTCTGCCTTGGTGCCACTCAACACTTTCTGCCTCTTTGGACTTTTCACCTTGCAAATCAAAAAGCAAAACACAACTCCCCCATCCCCTGCTGCTGCTGCTGCTTGGGCTTGGGGAGGGTGGGGGCAGGGAGGCAGGCAGCCAGCAGCTCTGCAGATAAGGTGCTGTGTGCTGGGCCTGGCTTCCGTGGGGGAAGTGACAGCTCCTGTGTCACAGGGCTGCTGGTGGCTGCAGCTGCTGAGCCCACGTGGAGCTGATGGCAGCTTGGTCTGGCTGGAAAACACCTCCAGGATGGAGTCCCAGCACCCCCCACAGCCACCCAGCCATGGCCACAGGTGTCTTGGGGACCTTCTCCAAGGAGCAGCAGATTGCAGGCAGCTGCTGTGGTGCTTTAAAGTTTTAGGGCTACGTGATTCTGGGGCCCCCCGGGGAAAGGGACACAGAATTCCACGGCTTGTTTGGGGGGCTGGAGGGAGGAACCTCAAAAAAAGGATCATTGAGTTCAAACCCCCTGCCAGGAGGCCAGGAATTCCAACCTAGGGCAGGGGACATGCAGGGAGGGGGGGGGGGACCCACCCATCCAGGTGGGCGTTTTGAATGGTCTCCAGGGAAAAGGGAGACTCCCACAGCCTATCTGGGGCAGCTTGTTACCAGTGCTCTGTTTCC